>NW_026858054.1:0-235623 GCF_026571515.1 Ruditapes philippinarum
ACAAAAATCCAGAACTCGTTTCTAAAATTAGATTTTCTTGGAAAAAACCTCAGAGTGTAAAATATTGATTTATCAGTAAAGGCATCGAATGCAACATTGTCACAGATTTATTTATATCAGTTCCTCATGCATTATAATAGGAGGGACATTACCTGACAATCCATTTTCCTACCAAACATAGATACTAGTAGTTGATAGAGCGCACGGACAACGCCGACTTGAGCGCGTGTTCGTCGTCTGTCAGTCCACACTTAAAGCGGCATCTCCTTTGAAATCGTCTGTAAAGAGAGGAGTATACCACGACGAAAGCTCCTTTCGATCTTCTTTCAAAATCATTTTGTGGAGACTGTGGCAAAATGAAACACGGTGCAACACCGTAGGGAACGTGTTACAGTATCGCGTTTTTCGGTTACAGTATAGAATTTTCAAGATGGAGGATTATTTATGGGAAGAGAGGTAGGTGATTTTTATTCAGGCACATACTACTAGTAGTTAAGTTTCTAAAACTTGTTTTTGTGCTTTGCTTGTAAGGAACAGAATCCGGTATCTAGTTATATATTTCTTCAGACCCTGCACCGCAGATTTATCTCTATATTTTCTCATAAATGTGCAGATTTGACGGGTTAAAAATTTGAATCGAGAGACCAATGCATTTTCTCCAATTCCGATATTATTAAAGCATGCCTAGATAAAGTTAATCTACAAAACGTTGGTCCTTTGTGTTTAGAAACGTTTATAAAAGTAAATGACCAGTTAAACCTATTTTCCTGTTGGTAAAATGCGTTTGAAAAAATAAACAATGTTACAGTTTAGAGCGAGGTTAATTTCGAATGGTTACAGCATAGACCTAGCGACTTTGATCCAATTTTGTTACAGTTTATACCCAGATTTCGGTTACAGTTTAGATACTTGCCAAATTCCAAACAAAATTCGTGTATCCATTATTTTTATGAAATAACTCATACCTTTCTATTTAATACATTCTTGAAAGGTTGTATTACTTTTTTTCTTCAGCCGAAAAGTTATAGTTTGCTATTTTTCTTACTTTAAGTTTCAGATTGAGACTTTTTGCAGAATAAGTTATGTCCTAAGTAAGGACTGTTTTCACGACAACAACAGTAACTTTTATCGAATTGTATTGAGAAAAAAAAATATTGCTTGATTTCATTACACATTACAATAATGCCTATTAGTAATAAAATAGAGAAAAAAGAATCCTTAACAGAAGTCCAACACGGAAAACATGAAAATGTTGCAGGCTCAGTTTGATTAAATATGTTCATGGACGATAGTGGTAACTGCAAGCTACCGTCCACGCCTCCTAGCACCGGCTTCAGCAGAATTCACATTAAACATGAACTGGTACACTTTAGATTTTTTAACATCTGTGGATGTGTTCATATGGCGGTTATCATGGAACCTTCAATGTAACACGTTATTGCCATTCTATGAAAAGCGGCATATTACCCCCAGGTTAAAATTTGCGTGTGCCCTAAACGAGAATACAATGAGTGAAACTAAATAAAATGAAATTTTGAGAGGGGATAGGAGGTTATGAAGCCTGCATACCATAGATAAGCTGTTAAAAGACACAATTAACAAGCAGGCAATACCCTAGGAATGATTAAACAGTATTTAAGTGAGCAATACTGCAATCTTAAATTGTATTTTAAGTTTGAATTTCCATCTACCATTATGTATTTTTTAAGTATTTAAAAGGGTTTGTTACATTTGGTTTTCTTGGATTTTAAGTTTTTAACGAAACTAAGGTCATGTGAAAACATTCGTGTAAAGAAAGACCCATGATACCCTTTGTGAAACATTTCAGACACGAGCGGACACCTGACTAGAACCACCGACCTTTCGTAAATTAGCTTGATAGATTCCTCACATACAAAGAATCCAAAGTCATGATTTGATTTCAACTACAGCAGTAAATGAAAGATGATTTGAAGTCAACGGCCTTATCCCGACTCTGCCACTATACTATTATGTACCTCCACCAGGCTCACTAGAGAAGATATTGTAATTGTCTGACCTTAATTTATACTCTATAACTTTCAATATTATTTTCTTTTTCAGAAACATGAAAACTGCTATACAGGATGTCTGAAATAAAAAAAAAACGACTTTTAATTTAATAATGACAAAATAATCGTAACTTCAACAAAGAAGCATTCGAAATGACGCCATGATCATGATTTGATTTGAATGCTTTTAGTTTGAGATGAGAAGGGTCTTTAAACATTGCCTTTTTTCAAAATATATGTTTTGGGTTTTCGTATCACCGATTGCAACCGAAACCATTTGAATAACTTAATTGGTAGAAAGTCATGTAAATTTCATCACATTTAGTCAAGTAGATACTGAGCGGATGAGATTGCACACACATGTGTAGGACAGACGGACGAATAGCCATCGGGCCAATAAGCTCACAGAGATTTAAAAGTCTATGTAACATTCATACATTTTAAATAGTATATATAGAAAATATCGAAGTCTAAACTGTAACCGAAATCTGGGTATAAACTGTAACAAAATCGGATCAACGTCGCTAGGTCTATGCTGTAACCCTGCACAAATCACCTCGCTCTATACTGTAACATTGTTTATTTTTTCAAACGCATTTAACGAACAGGAAAATAGGTTCAACTGGTCATTTACTTTTATAAACGTTTCCTAACATAAAGGACTAACGTTTTGCAGATTTACTTTTTCTAGGCATGCATAAATAATGTCGAAATTGGAGAAAAATGCGTTGGTCTCTCGATTCAAATTTTCAAACTGTCAAATCTGCACATTTATGAGACAATATAGAGATAAATCTGCGGTGCAGGGTCTGAAGAAATATATGACTTGATACCGGATTCTGTTCCTTACAAGCAAAGCACAAAAACAAGTTTTAGAAACTAAACTACTAGTAGTATGGACCTGAATAAAAATCACCTACCTCTCTTCCCATAAATAATCCTCCATCTTGAAAATTCTATACTGTAACCGAAAAACGCGATACTGTAACACGTTCCCTACGGTGGTGAAAGAGCTGAGTAATAATCGTTTGACATATTGCGGGGAAAAATATTTTTCCACGTGAAACACATATTTGTTATATTGGCTAATTGATGTTGTATATTGAATTGACTAACAAGTCTGTGGTTCCAATTTAAGTTGTGGTTATTTATGGTGGCTGATTTGTGCTATTCGTGTTTTCGCCCCGCGACCCTGCCAAGCGAAAAGTCGAAAATTAACAAGTTAAAATGGCGGGGGCGCGCAGCGAAAACATGCTAATTAGCGAGGGCGTGGGGCGAAGTTTAACCCTTTACCTCATATATACGCGAAACAACGCACTTTCGACCCCCCACCTTTTTAAGGCCTCAAATAGTGAAAAAAATGAGAAGGGTTAACTAAAAAAATTATAAATGTTACAAAACAACAATTTTTCACCAAAATTAGGTGAAAGACCACATGTTAACATGGAAAAACTAGTTTTTAGGTGATTCTAAAGTTTTTCATCATTTTTTGTTAACCCTTTACCTCATATATACGCGAAACAACGCACTTTCGACCCCCCACCTTTTTTAGGCCTCAAATAGTGAAAAAATGTCCTATTTGGACCCCAAACACATGTTTTCGTTTGAGAAATGTTGCTAAAATAAATGAGCACTTTTTCGGCGCCGTCCCCATCCAAAAGATACATCAGGGGGTTGCCAGAAGGGGGATGTGTCCCCTTCTGTTAGGGGGGGTTTGAAGGGGGGTGGAGTCCCCCTCATCGCCAAGAAAAGTTTGGACTTGTGAGAGGCTAAAAATGACCCCAGGTCGATCATAATGTAACGTGTAACCAACGCTGAAAAGCCTTTGACTCTATGTCAATCCCTTGAGAAGTTGCAGCACTTTGAAATAAATTTTGATGGAAAAAATCGAGGCAAAATAGTGATTTTTGGCAATTTTGAGATGTCCCCTCGTTGCCATGGTAACAGGAAATTTAAGACTGAGCATGTCGTTACAAAAGCAATGGTCCAGTCAACATTTGTGCCAAGTTTGATTAGTATTGAAGCATTTTTCATAGTTTCATAGCAGTTTGAACTTGTAACAGGTCGCTTTTCAGTGAAAACGGCCATTTTTCACAATACATTTGTATGCTCATGGGGGAAAGGGTTAACTAAAAAAAATATAAATGGTACAAAACAACAATTTTTCACCAAAATTAGGTGAAAGACCACATGTTAACATGGAAAAACTAGTTTTTAGGTGATTCTAAAGTTTTTCATCATTTTTTGTTAACCCTTTACCTCATATATACGCGAAACAACGCACTTTCGACCCCCCACCTTTTTTAGGCCTCAAATAGTGAAAAAATGTCCTATTTGGACCCCAAACACATGTTTTCGTTTGAGAAATGTTGCTAAAATAAATGAGCACTTTTTCGGCGCCGTCCCCATCCAAAAGATACATCAGGGGGCTGCCAGAAGGGGGATGTGTCCCCTTCTGTTAGGGGGGGTTTGAAGGGGGGTGGAGTCCCCCTCATCGCCAAGAAAAGTTTGGACTTGTGAGAGGCTAAAAATGACCCCAGGTCGATCATAATGTAACGTGTAACCAACGCTGAAAAGCCTTTGACTCTATGTCAATCCCTTGAGAAGTTGCAGCACTTTGAAATAAATTTTGATGGAAAAAATCGAGGCAAAATAGTGATTTTTGGCAATTTTGAGATGTCCCCTCGTTGCCATGGTAACAGGAAATTTAAGACTGAGCATGTCGTTACAAAAGCAATGGTCCAGTCAACATTTGTGCCAAGTTTGATTAGTATTGAAGCATTTTTCATAGTTTCATAGCAGTTTGAACTTGTAACAGGTCGCTTTTCAGTGAAAACGGCCAATTTTCACTATATGCTCATGGGGGAAAGGGTTAATAAATAAAAGTTCGCCCTGCGGGGGGGGGGGGGGGCGGAGCGATATTTAAGAAATCGCGGGACGTAAACACGCTTATTAGCGGGGTCGCGGGACGAAGTTTAATAAATAACTTGTTAATTTTCGACTTTTCGCTTGGCGGGGTCGCGGGGCGAAAACACAAATGGCACAAATCAGCTACCATAATTATTTCATTTTTATGGCATTTACATTAAGAAAAAGAAATTCAAATAAATGATTTGTTGTCTAATTTGACAAAAAAAAAAAAAAAAAAAAGAAAAAAAAAAAAAAAAAAAAAAAAAAATAATATTTCGTGTTTTTGACTAAACGTATTTTGAGAATTATATTTAGCAATGTATAGTATGATATGTAAATTATAGTTATACATTTATAAACTGGAAAATGATATAGTTTCGTTTATTTTTATATGATGAGTTTCAACATAAAAACAGAAAGTTAATTGGCAAAATGTTTTATTGATAACGTTTACATCTCGCATTTTATATACTAAATATGCTTTTTTTCTCGTAGTGTTGCCTAAAAAGCTTCAAAAGTTTTATCTTTAAACAGGGTCTTTCAAATAGAAATCTATTCTATTTGAAAGACCCTGCTTTAAACGGTATTATGAACAAATCTTGAAATAATTTCATATTAACTTCAATATTCGTTCCTCTTAATAATTTTTATTTAATCTTGAGGATACACATGCCAAATACACATCAATCACGCGTCATTAAATCTTTATACTTTTATTTAAATTTCCATAAATTTATCATCAGTGGCGCGCTAACGGCCATTCTCAGTTAAAATTTACACCCCTATCATAATTTGATAAAAAATACAGATCCCAAAAAACGCAAAACTGTTAGTCTTTTTACAATCTGAAACCATCTGTGAAGTTCTACTGAAATTATTTTCAACATCATGTAAGTAGTTTTTTTGTGAATCGGCGGTTTGAAAAGTGTATCCATTTTACCTTTTTTAAAATGCCAGAAATGTTCGTGACAAAGTACCTTTTACTTTTAAAAAGGGCTGCTTATAATAACATTGATGATATCTTATTGGAATTTACTTTTAAATATCACATGATACATAGATTTCTAATTGTACAATTGATATCACGAATTACTTGCCTATTACACTTTATTTCCCATTTTCATAGATTTTAACATAATAGAAGAAAAAACATATATATATAAATGTACAATCACAATCATTACAAGTTAAACAATAATTCAACATAGCAAATATAGGTCATGGTGTTAACATAGGTTAAGCACATAAATTTATATGCATCATAATATAATTATACATATTTACATTTGTAACAAAAGATGCTGTGAGGTATATATATATGATTTATTGTCTAGAATTCCATTTAAAATGAGTGCTTTAACGAAACGAAAACAAAAACACTAAAAAAATGGATTAACATCTTAGTACGCTTATTGTTTGATATGACACAATTTGTGAAATATATTTCAGTTAGTTTCTCTGATAGTAAACTTGTTGCCTACAACAAGTTTTATATAAGCAAACGACTGGAATAAAAAGGAGTGGAACTCGTTTGGGTTTATTGCACATGTGTTTAAAAGAAGAGATCCCATCATAGCGTCAAGTTTTAAAGGATTTGAAAGATTATGTATGTCTTGTATAATATTGATATGTACAATGGAATTGAGTTGATCAAAAAAGTGTGATCTTTCATTGTTGTTAGATGGACATTCTAAACATATATGCGTCAATATATCACTTGTTTGAACGTTACATTTTAAACACATCTGGATTTTTAAGTATGATACACTTGCCCATAATTTTGCAATGTTCATACACAAAGTCAACTCCTGAGCATTACGTGGTATTTCGTAAATTATAGCAGGTTTAAGGTCCAGATGTAATCTTCTGAAACGAATAAAGTCTTCATCTTCAAAGATATTTTTTCTCCATTCAAAAACTGTAAACGATTTGACAGCTTTTTTAACAATTATTTTCCACATCCATTTAGAAGCAAAACGACCACTTTTGGCATACTTGTATAAGTAATCTGTTAAATTATATTTTCTTAGAACTCTAAATATATCTGGTATGAATCCTTTCTGAATAGTGAAATTTCCATTAATAAACAGCTGTAATCTAAGATCGAAAATTTGTCTTGCCAGTAGATATGTTGGTGTTGTGCATAGTTTTTCGAGAAAAAGTAATTTTCTTTTGTCAATATTGACTCCATTGATGACCAACCAAGCATACTTAGTGCGATGTCCGTTCTTGTTCTTTGACTGAAATTTTGTATACGTTTGGCACAGAATCTTACAAACTTTTCTACGATATTTGAATCATTCAATGTCATGCTATTCCATAGTTCACAGCCGTAAAGAGTCGTAGGTAAAACTATTTTTTCAGTCATATTTGCTAGAATCATTGGATTTATTTCAGAGTCTTCATTTCTTAAGTCCAATATTGAAAATAAGGAACCTCGGCCTTTTGAGCACCTAGTCTCGATTGAATTAGTACATTTTAGTGATGGCACAACATCAATACCGACGTGGCGAGCACTATATACACGTTGTAGATTCGTTGATGCAATCCGAATCATCGGGGGTATATGTAGGTTTCTTTTAAAGCTGCATATCAAAAATTTGCTTTTTTCTTGATTAAAAAGGAACCTCCATTTACATGAGTATGAATATGCAATATTAAGAGATGACTGTAGAGAATTTGCATCCGGGCAAATAAGAGTAATATCGTCTGCCATTGTAGGCGCGGAGCAGTTTAATTTTCCCACAAAACAACCTATTTTATTGTTTTCTAGTTCATTCAGGAGATCATTAATGTAGATTAAGTAGTAAAAACTTGACAACACTCCTCCCTGTCTTGTTCCTTGGTGCAATAAAAACGCATCTGTGACAGTTCCATTCACATATATCATACTCGTCATTCCGCTGTAGCATTTCATTATTATTCGTAGAGTTTTTGATGGTATGCCGATTTGTTTGAGTTTGTAAAATAGTCCATTGTGCCAGACTGTGTCAAAGGCTGACGAGGTGTCTAAAAGACCAACATATGGTTCTGAACCATTTTCGTAATAATATGACACGGTTTCTCTCAGGACGAATGAAGTTGTTAATGAACCAATATACTTTTGATAGCCATTTTGTAATTTATTCGGAAATTGCATTTGTGTCTCACATAACCATTTTTGTATTCTGTTCATTTTTACTTTTTCAAACAGTTTATAACTGGTAAAAGTGACACTGGTCTATAACTCGTAACTTTCTTAGAGCACTTTCCTTCTTTCAATACAGGAATGATTATACCTTTTTTAAGATCGCTCGGTATGTATTCGTGCTGTATCATTAGGTTAAAGAACTCCAATAATAGCTTGCATACACCACTCCCTGCATATTTTATATGTTCATTTACAATTTTATCGTGACCTCCACTTTTATTGATTTTCAAAGAATCTATCGCAGTTTGAAGTTCATTCTCTTGCATAGAATTCCCAAATATACTGTCAAATTCAGAGAAACTATTCGAATTAATGAATTCTCTCATTTCAGCATCCACTTTATCTTTAAAATCCTCATCAAATGAATTACTTTCTGTGGGAAGAAATATGTGTTGATAGTGTTTTTTAAATATGTTGAAAGTGTTTTTTAATACCCCAAAGCATACATATAGACATCAGACAATGATATTTAGTATAAAACCTATTATCTTTCTTGACTTCATAGTATACTGGTTCACAATTTGTAGTAAAATAAAGCACCGAATACCGTAGTATTCTATGTAAAATAATAGTAACTAAAGACATATACAGCATATCAGTCTAAAACAAATGAAACAACAACACCTTAATTAATAGATGAACATGTATCAAGAAGTAGAACAGTTTACCAGATCATTACATTGCTGGTGCTAAGATTTTAATCATATATTCATAACTTTTTCAATTCAGATATGGTTTATAAAATAACGAACCAAACTTTTGATGCTAATATATATTATATATTCAGATATAAAGTTCGGATATAGACATTCGAATACAATTATATTAATTACCTAATGATACCTGAAGTAATCTTTTCATTTCTCAAAAATGATATTAAATTGGAATGGCATCTGTAGTAAAACAATTTATAAATGTTTTCTGAACTCTATAACAACTAATTCAATCCAATGAAAACTTATCAATATGGTAATAATACTAGATTCTACTTTTAAAACAAATAATAATAAGCTTTTTACGAAGAGAAACATTCAGCTGGTATAAAATATTAGCTATATAACGCAAGCATATCAAATTATAGGATCGGTGTCAATTTCGCTAATGATATGTTCGTTATTCACTGAAACTACTTTTTTGCAGCAAACAAAGAATTGACCAATTCAATGTTGTCACCTCCCAATTATTTAAATAACCATCGCGAATATCTTGTTTCTCTTGGCTTCATAACCTTTTAGGGTGTGTCCTTGGGTTCAGCCATATTTGTCTTTGCTTACTGAACATTGCAATTTCACGCAAATATTAGTTTTCAAAAGGTTAATCTCACTTTCTCTACATTAAAGAAGCAACGAATTTTTTCATGCTTGTAATAATATATTCTTGATATTTTTTTCCGAATCTTCTTGTTTTATTCTTTAACTGAATTCCCGCATGTTTTCAGGTTTAGACTTTAGCATAATTGTCTGCACTAAAAGTAATTCCAAAGCTACATTCGTCTAGCTTGAAAAAAGACGCTTTGTTTTATTGAAAGGTTCGTGACCCAAGACAACGAACCTTTCATTGAGTTAAATGTTTATTTTATTATGTTTATCTCATCAAAATAATTTATCTTTATAGAATTGTTTTAAATTCTCTTCATATTTTAATTTATAATCACACAAATATAATGGTTATATGTTTTTATGTAAAACAAGCTTTTCAGGCCAGTACGAGGTTTATTCTTTCCATAAATCTTTTTCAATTGTAACGTCTTGTAAAAATCAGACATTCTTTCGATGTTCTTTTTCTGTATAAACAAGATATACTCACAAGATTTTTCTTAAATAATATTATATACATTACAGGATTAGATATATTATTTTATTCTTTTAAATTATCATTGGAAAGGTTCGTGACTTATGGCCACGAACCTTTCCTTGTTTGTAATCCGACATGGTATTGATAAACATCTTAAAAATATAAATTCGCTTATTTCATTTGAAAACAACATCGTTTGTGATTCAGTAGGCAACAGAAAATTTTCTTGAACTTTAATAATCATGAAAAGTATCAAAATCACTTGCAAAAGGATTTTGATGGGAATTCTCGATCATGTTTATAGCATGCGCGGCGAATAATAAGCAACCATTATAGAAAGAATTGAAACGTTTCAACCCAAATGACTTCATAGTACATAATTATGTTTGTTAACCGCAGCCATTTACAAACAAGCATTGTGTATGCGACATCGAGTAAAATATATCACCGCACGAACCTTTTATCACGAACCTTTTCTCAGCATATTTCAGTTTCAATAATGTCGATTATACAGCTACAAAATGTTTCATTTTTGGCATAATATACTAATTTGTACGCAACTTAGAAAATTTTATGTGCTGGGAGTACATATTGCAGTCATAAACCCTAAAAATCAGATAACGAATCTTTCAATTTTAACCCAAACCACGTCATAACGATAAATTCTACATAAATAATACGAAAATTGTGCACACTATGAACATGGTGATAATATGAAAGTATTGTATTGTGATATTAATACAAAAAAGAACATGTAATGAGGTTTCAGTGATAAAAACACTTCACTTGCAATATATGGTTAAAATGATAACGAACATTTCATACTATCCGGCGACAAACACTAACCCCTTACCATTTTTATGAGTTATTGTTACTGAGATCTAATTTACAAATTTATAATCGTGAATTGTTCCAAAATAAAACGGCATCAAACAAAATTAAAACAATACAATTAAAGCATCAGTAAATACACGTTCACTTTTTATAAATTGGACGGCGACAATCACGAACCTGTCAGTTTCGTAACTTTATGTGAATATTATTAAACAATTATTCATGATCAAATGGCAAGTTACTGTGTGTTATTTAAGGTAACATCCAGCATAGACTTACAGGCAAATAACCTGCAATAATGAGGATAGACGGTGGCGACAAGTAAAAATTCTAACTGAGAGCGGTAAATATCGGTACTGTACATGTATTTAACACTTGTGTAAAATATCCTGTCAATCATTATAAATTGTTGTTGTTGTACTAAATAAACAGTAGCTGCATTTAATTTAACGGGGTTCGTGATTGGGAAAGGAATTGTTATACGTTATACTTTGCTTATAGTGCATTTCGTTTGCCCATTTTATTACCTTTTTTCCAAATTCAAAAATGTCCGACTCATGAAAGTATGTTTTTTATTTATTGTATGCCTCTGTTGACACTGTCACATTGTAAATATTGCTTTTTTGTGGTGTCTTACATTATTTTATAATAGTGCTACTATGAAAATGGGATATTGCCAATGTGTATGCAAATATACAACAGTATGATGTAGGAAATTCAATTTTTGATAGTCATGAAAATATATATTTAATACACAAACATGTATCTTTATTGAAATAATGACAAACAGACATATACTTTTATTTATAATCAGGTTCTACAGTACATATACATGAGAACAACATGATTTATTCACTTTGTATTTCCTTTGACAAAGATTTCCTGATGTTAGAAGTTGCAAGTGCACATGAAACAAAAAATTACAATATTTGTTTACAAAAACGACTGATATATATGTTATTCATAAATTTAAACAGAAATGAAACAAATCCAATATATATTGTAATTACTGTTATTTATATTATGATAAAATGTTTACATAATTATATTCATATTTCTGTTTAAATTTTATGTGTGTGTGTGTGTGCGCGCGCGTGCGTGCGTGCGTGCGTTGGTGCGCGTGTGTGTGTGTTTCTTATGTAAAATACTTGACTTGAAGAATGATTACGAATAACAAATGAGAGCTTAATATGATTACACTTATCATTTAATGTATCTATTAAATTGCATACATCGATCAAATTTGTAAAAGAAAAAAAGAGATGTTTTAGGGGGCTAGTTGTCTAGGGCGCGAAATGTCTTAGAGTCTACATGTACCCCAATTGCAATCATACTGCAATCATAATACACTTAATAGTTTCTCAAAGTATTCACCGTTATGTGTTATAACATAAACATTTTTTCCATCTACATACCAAATTATACAGTTGCCGAGTTCATTCAAACATGAAAGTCCCAGTAACTAGAAATTAATGCCCTTCCATCGTTTTCCTCATACAAAAAGATCATTAATAACGTCTTTCATTATAATGACACAACTTCTCTACAAAAAATTAAATGATGTTTTATGACATACTAACACGTAATAGAACTTCAAGAAGTATTTGACCAGGAGGGTTGACTACTGAATCAAGTCCCTGAAGTAAGATCATGATGCAGTTAAAAAAACACTTTATTCTAATATCAGCAAAATCAGAGCTATGTTACACTTCAATGTCATGTTTTCTCATAGGAGCAGAAAAGAACATACGTTTTATTTTAGACTTGTACATCGCCATGCAAATAAATAAATAAAACAATTATCACGTCACATACATTGTTTACAAAAAAGAATGTTAAAATGTGTAATTAGTAAATATTTTCATATGAGGTGAGGATAAAACTGATGTATGATGAGCTTAAATTTATTCAAAATTTCTATGAAATATCCCACTTCAAAGAAAACATCATAATCATAAACAGTGCAAACATTTTTCGTATTATCTGGGAATCGGATTTAGTGCTGAAGGCTGATCGATATGTACATGTATTTTATGATTCAAATGAACATAAAATATATTATGATTGAAATAAAAGTAAGCACACTAAAAAGGAGAGAAACAAACAGATCGGCAAATGTCACTTTTTATTCGTCTTCACATTCAGAGAATAGCTCTGCAACATATCTTGTAGCTGATGAGATGGAGCCAAAGAGACTAGCTTGTGTTCCGGTTGCAAGCCCTGCTGCCCCAGCACTCTGACCCAGAGCAAACCAACTACCAGCTGCTGTCGCAGAACCCTGCTCAACAAAAAATAATTTGAGTAAATAAATAGAAAAATATGTTGCAAAAAAATTTTTGATTACAAAGAACTTTAATAATTAATATTTTCAAGTGTATACATGTAATACCTTTTCATACGCCCGAAAAAATTTCGGTGTACCGGTATATTGTTATGCACCTGGTTGTCCGTCCGTCCGTCTGTTTGCAGATTTTCTTGTCCGGTCTGTATTTTTTTTAACTACTTGGCAGAAATGTTAACATTAATGAGACGATGTGCAAAGCGTAGGTTTGACCTTTCTCAGGTCAAGGTCAAGGTGACATTTTTTTAGTCATTTTTGTTTCAATATCAAAATTTTTTGTCCGCTCTGTTTCTTCTAAACCAACAGTATGAAATTAAATCTATTGGCATAATTTTTTATATTACTGAGATGATGTGCAGGGCGCAGTTTTTGACTACCTCAGGTCAAGGTCACATTGGTGGTGGTGTTGGTAGTTTTCACTCCGGATCACGGCAGTAAGCCACATTGAATTTACCAGAGCACAGTTCAGCCACCGCATCGTTCCTGGGCAGGCTGTCAAGCAGTTTACCAGTACTAGTTACCTTCACTTTCGCAAGGAACTGATAACTTCTGTACATGCCAGAGCAGAGGTACAGTGCGAATGACCGTAGAAAGGATTTCATGATCAATCACAATGAAAGTGACCTGCGTCGTCCGGAAATCGAACCCGGGTCGACCGATTCAGAGGCCAACGCTCTACCTATTTGGGCTTACCGGAAGGCTCAAGGTCAATTTGCCTCATTCAAAGTCCTTATGTAAGTGCATATATTACAAAGGGAGATTACAATGTATGAATTTATTACATGTAATATGTTTCCTCCCAATATATATTTTATTAGACTTTATATTTTATAGTTTATATGATATAATTTTTTTTTAATTGAATCAATATTATTAATTGAAATTGACGTTACTTGAGATATGTAAATTCACTAAATAACAATAAGGAGGCATATAAAATGTCACTTTTTTAAAGGAAATTAATCAAAACTTTGGACATTTGCTATATTGTGGGCAATCTTTCTCTAAATGAAAGACTGGTATATTTTCATAGGGAGAAACACCTATATAAAAAGTTTAGCCCACTGCATTTTTGAATTGCTGAATCTTAAAAGCTTTAAATCAAAGAATATAATAACAACACATTTTCATAAGCCCAAAAATTATATTTATGTTAAGCTTAGATATTTTGCATGAAGCATTCCTTGTTCACATCTAAATCATGCTCTTTGGTCCTGTCCCAGGGATCATAAATAGAAAAACTTATTTTCATATATGTGTTCTTATGTAAAGTTACAAATCCTAGATCTCAGTTATTATGCATGTGTCATTACATAGAAGACCCCTGCTATTGTTTCCAAAATCATTTCACTGATATTAGAAAATAGGGTGCCCAGTGGGTTGGCGGGGGATGGGTAGGTCTGGCACAGTTTACATGTGCACATATTTATATAGTATACATGATTAAAATTCTTTTCCTCAAACATACAACATGCAGAGCATAGATTTTTAGCATGTATGATCACTTTGTAAAGTAGGATAATCAATTTTGTGATGGATGTTTGTGTGAGTTTTGATGTTATAAATGTAAAGGCAGGTAATAAAAATGAAGAAAACTAATTGTTAGAATAGCATTTTGATTTTTTATCATTTTTAGGCATACTTTTTTGTGCTTTTGAATTTCTGGTATAATATTATACTTCATTTGTAAACGCCCTTCTATATTTAATATGACATCATCCGGTCCATAAATCGCATACAGACGAGCTACCCAGTCCATAATTCTTGTATGGACTTGATGAAGTCATATCAAATATAGGGCGTTTGCAAATGAGGTATAGTATTTTATTTTGTTGTTAAATGATTCTTTTTACTGAATTTATTGTTATGTTTCACATAGATTCATTGCACGTTGATCAAAAGTCATGGTTTGTCTTTAATTTAATTATAAATTTTATTTATACAGTTTGTGAAATTCCTGTTTTCTTGCTTAGTAACATTATATATCTAATTTGATTAACAAAAATGGAATATTAAAAGCAGAGCTTGATTTTTTGCTGCATCGCTTGAAAATAATATAAAAAAATCCGGCAAGGGTTAGAGATATTAATAAAACTATTATTATTTGAACGTAAATTATAGTAAAAATGACAGCGGCAAAAGGCATGAAAGGATTTAGATTCGGTGTAATATACCTTCCTCAGACTGACCAACCAGTCCGTAAACTTGCATATTGCCCTAAAGGCCATGTTTTATTTGTTAAATATCGTTTATATATTTCTTTGAATTTTTTTGGCAAAAGAGCATCGTGCTATATAGAAATGTAATAGAAGATCATAGGCAATTCCAATTTAGTTTAAGGTAAAGGTACAATACAGTATATTCAAATATTTTTTTCAAAATCTTGAGAAATTAATTAAGATGTTCAGTAAAATAACGCATATTTTATCTGGATCCTCGTAACACATGAAAATGCACGTCACACTATCTGTCACTTCACAACATTAATAAAAATTACGATTTTCATAATTCGACGTGATTAACTATGTCATGGTACTTAAACGTCCCGATTGAATGATATTGTAAACTAGCTGAAAAAAACAGACCACGTGTCAATCTGTTTGACACTCATCGCCTTACCAGAAGAGAACAATACCAATTGTGTAATGGTAAAGTAATGCAGGGGTAATAAAATTTTATTTTTAACACATTGCTGTTCCAAATAAAATATTGTAACGTCTGATAAAATGTAATCTTACGTGATTGCGTTTTCGCCCTACACAGAATGCGCATGCGTGAAATACAACATCCGTTAATATGGAAAAATCGTATTGTAAAAATGTCTGTAGAGCTGAATGTAAAAAAAGATCTTGTACGCAATGCATATTTTGATCCCGCATGCATTTCAATTGCTCCTCGCCGATTAGGGGCCTCCTTGTTGGATTTGTTATGGTTGCCGACTTCAAATCACATGTTTCACCGCCTGTGCCTGAATTAATGCTCGAACAGGCACCCAGCAATGAAGCTTGGAAGTCGCCGTATGACTTAAAATCGACCAAAACAAATATTTCCATTAAAAAAGCAACACTAAATACTTATTATTATAAACAACCTGAAGCCAAGCTGCAAGGGTGCCGGTGGCAACACCGGCTCCAGTGAAAAAGGTGCCGGTGGCAACACCGGCTCCAGTGAACCCCGCGGCTGCTGTGGTATATGGTGCTGCTACCACTGCTCCTATTCCTACACCGACTGCAACAAGTGTCTTACCAGATATCATCGATGCTGAATGATAACATTTGAAGATATTTAAACAACAAACAAGTCAGGTCGTTAGCAACATCTTTAAACTATATAATTTAAGCTTTTCACAAATGTTCACGCTCCAATTTTTGATAAAGACCATTATAATTGGTTTGGATATCAAGATTTGTAGTGGGTTAGCCGATAGAACCTGGCAAGGATGAACAGAAGTACAGGCGTGCTCTACATTGGAGGTAAAGACTAATCGGTTTTAATTGTTAATATTTATTTCTCTATTGTCATGCTTTACATCTGTTTATTTAAGTCATAAATTGAGGAATACATATTTCAGCTTTTGAAATGGTCTTTTTTTTAAACAGAACAAATGGGAATGGACATCTCCTCTCGATCAAAATATTAATGAACGTCTGGAACTGGGTTAACTGTGTCACTGAGGAGAGAATCGCAGAAATGGGACCCTCTATGCCATTTGAATTTATGTGACGCACTGGCTAAAGAACGAGTTCGTATTAATGACAATAAGAATCATGTACTATTATTGGTTTTAACGAAAATAAATCCGTGCATCCTCTTAACCACAGACCAAAAAACCATATCTCTGTGAAAAAAGTGATTAATACATGTATTTATAAAACTTTTGACCTTCAACCTGTTGCATTTCTTGATTATTGTTGAAAAATTATTTAATATGAGTGATTTAGAAATCTTACGTTCAACACATGTTGGAATATTTCTCGCCCAGTGACCGTCTGTACCTCTTAGTCAGATGGTTCAAACCCCTCGTCACATCTCAGAATACAGCGGTATCCATCATCATAATCAATTTCTACGGTATGTCAGCTTATTGACATTTATCAACAAATTTGTGAATCATTTGACAAAAAACAATCAACATGTATAATATTTTGTGATATATCGAAAGCTTTTGACAGAGTCTGGCATCAAGGTCTTATTTTTAAACTTACACAGTATGGTATTAATGGTAATTTATTAAATTGGACTATCGACTACCTCTCTGAAAGAAAACAGTCCGTCTTTGTAGGTTCAGAACTGTCCGAAACACTTGACATCTATGCAGGCGTACCCCAGGGATCGACCCTTGGGCCTGTTTTATTTCTCATCTATGTTGATAATATTGCCGAAAATTTGATAAGTATAACACGTCTTTTCGCAGATGACAGCTCATTGGCCGTTTCATCCAATGACATGAGTTACATAGAATCTACTTTAAATCACGATCTCGAAATTATCGATGAATGGTCCAAACAATGGCTTGTAAGTTTAAATGCCAATAAAACGGAGGTTATTTTTTTTCACCAACTTCATCCGACAAGCCTACTCTCCTTTTTAATGATAATGTTCTTGATTTTGTAGATCATCACAAACATTTAGGTATAACTTTTTCAACGAATTTAAAATGGCATTATTACATCAGCCTCTAAAGTTTTGAGTACCATGCGGGCACATAAGTTTAAACTGAAACGCTCCGGTCTAAATAAAATTAACATTTCATACATGCGTCCAATATTAGAATATGCCTCCGTTGTGTGGGACGGATGTACAGTTTACGAAAAACAATCACTTGAACAACTACAGTATGATGCAGCGCGCATAGTAACAGGTCTTACCAGGTCGGTATCGATCAATTCGCTTATAAAAGAAGTTGGGTGGGTTTCCCTCTCAGACAGGCGTAAAATACAAAAATAGCTGGAAATGGTCTTCTTCCACAATACCTTGAAAACATATTTCCATCGCTGGTTTCAGAAACAACAAATTACTCGTTAAGAAACAACAACAATTACATAACTATAGCTAGGCGCACCGAAACGTACAACAAATCATTTACATTTGTATACCTTCTGCTACTGAATTATGGAATGCATTAGACACCGAAATTCGCGAAATTAATTCATTGAATATTTTTAAATCTAGAATGAAAGAAAAGTTTAAAGCCCCCGTAGTACCTAAACACTTTTTGTTTGGTATAAGATATTTGTCAGTTTTACATGCTCGTTTAAGGAACAATTGTAGCAACTTACACGCTGACCTTTTCAAAATCATTTGAGAGAAAGTCCGACTTGTATATGTGGGAACCTATGTGAGGATTCCGAGCACTATATATTTTGCTGTCCATTATTTAAACCTCAGAGACTTATACTCTTCGCAGAAACCAGAATTTTTCATCCTCTTAATGTTGAGCTATTACTGTGGGGTAGCAATTCTTTAGATGTTAACAATAATGAACAAATATTTGCGGCTGTCCAAAAATTTATCAAAACTACTGACCGTTTTCGAAACACATGATATTTTTGTAAATCGGCCTATTGTATTAATCCTAATAACCTGGTACCACAAATAATTGACAATCACATTTATGATAGACGTTTACCCCCAATGACGAATAATGCTAAATGCTGGATCCCTCACCTTGTCGTTATTATATAAATACATAAATGTACATTTTTTCTGTCTTACTTATTTCTTACATTGTTTTATTTTTTATGTTAATCTGTCTTTATTTTTTTCCTTTGTTCGCTTTATATGTATACATGTCACACTTTCTCATATAAATGCCATCAATGTTGATTAATATGTTTTTCAGGGGAGGGCCGATCGCTAATGTTGTAAGAACTTGGGCCCAACCCTTTTGCTATTTGTTATTTCGAAATCAATTTGTTTCTCTGTATATTTACATGTATATATTAGCAATAAAATATGATTAAACTAATAATCAATTTCCCAGTCTCCATGCTTCACTGATACTAAAAAACAGCTATTCTTAACACAATAAAAAATCCTACAACAGCTATGCTTTAAACAATAAAGTATATGTTTTACTGCAGAGTTGCAACACCCGTCCAAAATGTGTAGACGTTTTTACTTTCATTAAAGATGATTTGTAAATAGTTAAACTATCACGGCGCAACCTCGGTAACCCAGGGGCTACGAATGTATACAATACATTTATTATATACTAATAAATGAAATATTAAGAAACATTTATGAAATTAAATGCGTAGTTTTATTTTCGGTATTTTCATTGTAAAAAAAAGTATTTTTTTCTCTGCAGTGAAACATATTTTTCGTATTTTATGGTGTCTTCCTCTAAATTTAGCCAATATGCACATAATGGAAAATCTTTCAAATGTCAATAAAAAAGCAAAATGTATATAATAAACAGAAAAATCATCTTGTGGTATGAAAATTAATATATTTCAAACTACCGCCACTCATGATATATTTAATTTCATACCACTCGATGAAAATAAATCCTGTATTATGTAAAGAAAAAAACAACTTGATATCCTCTATGTAGTTTGCGGATTCAGCACCCGTGAGTTCCGACTGAGCATCTGTACATGGTTAGACATGCTTCGTTAGTTCGCTTTTTTGAGGATGTCTCACGTTCCGTGTGCCTTGCTCGCCCTTGCTTTTACTTATCATTATTTTTTATTGTTTTTAGCCGGAGACTTCTGAATATTACGGAAATGTATTTGAAATACACAGAGAAGAACTAAATAAAATTGTTATTTCCATTGGTTCCCATGTAACCCTTTCTCCTCACAAGCACACCTAAAAATCAATTACTTCACGAAAAGTCCCAGATAATAAAAAAAAATTAATAGATGTAAAATTTAAGGAGTGTATATAATCAAACCACTACTAGTTTATTTTTAACAGCCCATAGAACATGAGGGTACAGCTTCTGTAGATACCGCAAATTACAGGGTACAATATGGATACGAACCGTGGTAATATAAATCAAATTATGTTAACTTTGTAAACTTTGTTAATTCCCTCACATAATTCAAGATAATGGTTTAATGAGATTTTCTTACTCTATTGTCTAAATGAGCCGTGTCACGACAAAAACAACATAATAGGTTTGCGACAAGCATGGATCCAGACCAGCCTGCGCATCCGCGCAGTCTGATCAGGATCCATGCTGTTCGCTTACAGACCCTATAACAAGTAAAGAAACTGATAGCGAACAGCATGGATCCTGATCAGACTGCGCGGATGCCCAGGCTGGTCTAGATCCATGCTGGTCGCAAACCCATTATGTTGGTTTTGTCGTGACACGGTTCAAATAATTGACAGTTGTGTTAATCTCCATATATACATGTACATCATATACAATTATTGAAAACCACGTGCATCTATTGTTAACTTGTTGGACACTTAAATGAAACATAAAAGTATTATTATGGACACTTTAAATAAAACATAAAGTATCATTATGGTCAATTCAAATATAATCTTTGATTACGTCCTGCACTGATATATATTAAATTCACAAATCTGGTTTAAATGTTCGGAAGTACAAAAAAAAAATAAATAAAAAATAATAACTGCCTACTGCAGTATTCTTTTGATAGTTGTATCATAGTTTGGGGACCTTTCTGTTGAAAAAGTGTCAGAGTTAAATCGTATACATATACATGCACAGTGCGGTAACTGGAGTGCAGGTATCAGTTACCCGCACTCCAGATCATGCCCGTTGATTGGCTCATTTTTGCTGGGGTTTACATTTTGTGACGGCAGAGAAAGGGAAAGCGGCAGAAATATCATATTCAGATGCTAGATCATTGGTTACTTTTTCCCGGGGTTTAAAATTGTGACAACAGGGAACGTGTTTTTATGTTTGACTATGATACAAAAGAGAAAGAACACCAAAAACACTCGGCAATCTGATTTATACTCGGGGGCTACGCCCCCTCGTACAAATCAGATAGCCTCGTGTTTCGGTGCTCTTTCTATTACATATTGGATACCTAAATTTTGAATACTTATTTGGTAATTACTGGACCGTTTATTCAATTGCCAGTAGATCAACAATCAATAGACATACAACAAAAGATGACGCCACACACATGTTTTAATGTAAAGAAAATTTAAGTAATTGCGTATTTTCACGACATAACGCGGATAGTTAAGATATTCAATTCAATTCAATTCAATATATTTATTGCATAAAACATGTAACATATCTATAGCAAACAAGACATGAAATACAATGGAAATGTATGGGTTTTACTTATGTTTATACAAAAATTATTGTCAAAAGTTTTCTGAAGAGCTTATAACATTAAAGAATGTTTGTTAGTTTCTCATTACATTAGCATAATATATAAATTTACATAGATTCTGAATAATTTTCCGGTTAGTTTCACTTAACAAGTTTTTGAATTTTTGTAAGTTAGGCCAGGTATAATAATAACGTTTTAGATATTTTCTACATAGTTCTCTAAATTTTGGACATATAAGTAAAAAATGATATTCATTTTCGATCATATTAAAATTAAAATTTAAACAAATTCTCTCCGTCCTAGGAATATTTATGTAGCGTCCGCGTTCTATTGCCAAATCATGTGAGGATGTACGAAATTTCGTTAAAGATATTCTGAATTTTGTTTCCTGTGTTATGCCCTAAATTTATAGTTTCTACTGAATGTGGATTGTATCACAACACAATGTTCCGTTTTATATTTTAATGTTTCTTTCTTAGTGGAATACCACAGATAATATATAACATATACACAGGTTATCCTGATGTTTACAAATTAATATTAAAAACAGTAACAATTATTTCTAGTGGAAAGCCACAACACAATGTTATCACTTGGAAATCCAAAATCTAACTGTCTCTAAATTTTCTACATGTATCTTTACAATATTTCTAAAATTGATTTCGTTTTAAACTGACCAATAGAATTTTAACATTTTTGTGTCTTAAATAACAAAATGACCAATCAGGTTTCAATACAAAATAATGTAACATAGCAACATATAATTTATAACAACAATCATCACCTGGATATTTTATCAGTCATGAGGTTTAACAACATGATAAGTACAGACAGCTTAATTGACCTTATCACCAATATATTATAAAACGTTTAGCACAGTTGATTGGACAAAGAGGAAAAGCCGCATTTTAATCTTCCAGTTACATAATTTTAAATTTTACATCTGTTATTGAAACATATAATATTTGTAACTTAACATATTTGAAATTTCACAAATTTTGTCTTGAAAATATGACCTTTTAGAAAATGATTATATATACAAACATTTGTGTTTAAAAGAAAATCATCATGCATATTTATTCCTTTCTTTTATAAATGAATTTTATCATTTTTCGGCTGCACAACACTTCTCCCTCCTTTAAGACTATTTCACTCCTGTGAAATGAAGCATAAATACTATATCACAAAAATAAATATCATTAAATTAGAATACTGTTTACATAAGATATTCAGTTACAGAAATATATACTTGAATATAAAGCACCGATTTTGCTGAAAAGCGTAAGTACCATTCACTAATAATAAATATCCTAATCACTGTCTTATTGTAAACATCACAGTCTTAATGACGTCTATTTCTGTTGTATTGTCCCCTCTGTCCTTGTTGTCTTCCATGATGATATTGACCTCTCCATTCATGTGGGAACACGGTTTCGCATGTACTTGAAATATCTTGATTTCTGTTTCCTCTTTTTCGACATAGATATTTAGTTTTGTCTTTCAAATGAGCAATCTCGTCTCTCAAGTTGTGGTTTTCATTTTTTAGGTCATCTATTTCGTCGTTTTTCCTTGATTCCATCATTTCTATTTCATAAGATTTCTGGTTGTGTTTCAGCCTCAGTTGTTCATAATCGTCATTTAGTTTCTTAAATTCTAATATAAGTTTGTCCATTATCTCTAATTTTGAAGAGTCAGCCCTAATTGTTTCCTTTAGCGAGTTGTTTTTATGTAAAAATGTTTCTTTAAGTTGACTTATTTCTAATTTCTTTAGGGAAACCTCATCCTGTAGTTTTTCATTAAAATCCTTAAGTCTTTGATTTTTTAAAACAAGGGCCATATTTTCTGCTTTTAAACCGTTAATAGTTTTAGTCATTGAATCGGTCAATGATTTCAACTTCTGAAATTCTGCTGTTGAAACATAACTTACAGAGTTGTTTGTTTGGTTCTTCTTAAAGTAGGCATCGTCTTCATTGTAAAATGGTAATGTATTTTCGGCTGTCTTGCGTCTGATGAAAGTTGTCATGCGTTCCTGATCGCGTAGTTTTGAGTGGTTTGACTTTTGCCTAACTGCTGGACGTAGACAAACTCGTGCAAAATGTCCAATTCTATTACATTTGTTGCATCTTGCCATTTTTGCACAACACTTCTCCTGTCTGTTATTATGATAAAGTCCACATTGTCCACATGATTTTTCACCTCTGAATGGTATTCCATATGTGAAACTCATTGTTGTTCTTCTTGGGGAATTTGAATTCGTAGTATCGCTTGCTAAATTGAGAGGTTGGGAAAGACACTGATTCCCGCCACGTGTTATGCCCTAAATTTATAGTTTCTACTGAATGTGGATTGTATCACAACACAATGTTCCGTTTTATATTTTAATGTTTCTTTCTTAGTGGAATACCACAGATAATATATAACATATACACAGGTTATCCTGATGTTTACAAATTAATATTAAAAACAGTAACAATTATTTCTAGTGGAAAGCCACAACACAATGTTATCACTTGGAAATCCAAAATCTAACTGTCTCTAAATTTTCTACATGTATCTTTACAATATTTCTAAAATTGATTTCGTTTTAAACTGACCAATAGAATTTTAACATTTTTGTGTCTTAAATAACAAAATGACCAATCAGGTTTCAATACAAAATAATGTAACATAGCAACATATAATTTATAACAACAATCATCACCTGGATATTTTATCAGTCATGAGGTTTAACAACATGATAAGTACAGACAGCTTAATTGACCTTATCACCAATATATTATAAAACGTTTAGCACAGTTGATTGGACAAAGAGGAAAAGCCGCATTTTAATCTTCCAGTTACATAATTTTAAATTTTACATCTGTTATTGAAACATATAATATTTGTAACTTAACATATTTGAAATTTCACAAATTTTGTCTTGAAAATATGACCTTTTAGAAAATGAGTATATATACAAACATTTGTGTTTAAAAGAAAATTATCATGCATATTTATTCCTTTCTTTTATAAATGAATTTTATCATTTTTCGGCTGCACAACACCTGTATAAAGTCGAGATAACTTTCTAATTTACATTCATGTTTAAATAAACAATACGTTTCGAGACGAGGAGAGTTATTTATTGTCATTGATGAGCACCACTGTTGATAATACACATCAAATATCCGTTGTTTAATATTTACGTTAATTTGAATGTTAAATTGATTTTGCCATAAGTACATTAAACCGTGATTATAAAGTATTTCTTTAATCTGACTAGCCCAGTTATAACCATTATATGTATTTCCTAATTCAGCATCCCTTATCAACATATTATAAGTTTTAAATAGTAGTGATTGATTATCCAAAGTAATTAGTTTAACCCAGTATTTTATCAATATAATTTTTCGATACACATTCATTGGTGTCCTCCCTAATTCGCCGTATACAGCATCTACGTTTGTTGAGCGTTTTACGCATAGAACTTTCCTACAAAATTTCGTATGTACAATCTCAATATCTAGTCCAGCGTGATGACCCCATACCTCCGCACACTAATTATTAGTAGACATTACAAGAGAATCAAAAAGATATATTTTTTGGGATACAGGTAGTTCTAATTGGCTGTAAACAATAAATAAATTGTGAAGTGAAAACTGAGCATGTTGAGTGATTCTCTGTTGCTTGCGATTCCAATTCCCGTTTTTAAACAAATGAACACCAAGGTATTTAAATGACTGAACGATGCCAATACGCGAGTTACATATATAATCAAAGCATAGAAGGCGCTGAATTTGTTTTGGGTCTCAGAATGTCGGAAAGGTGAAGGTTGTGAGATTATAAACCAATTTGTTTTTGTATAGTGCCATCAGTGCTTTCCAGCGTTTAATTGTAGTTAATTGGCTTTAAGACTAATTGCAACACCGATATTCAATTCAATGTTTATTTGATTTAAACAATTTGAAAAAAAAAGAAAAAGAGTTGCCTTCCTGGATTTGAACTCCAGACCCCTCGGCCACGGTGAAGTTATATGTAAAAGGCCTGAAGAAAACCATATTATTCTAAATTAGGGTTTGTAACTTATTATTTCGACGCTAACTGTTGTTTAACACAGATGTTAATAATCATGGAGCTTATTATAAGCATGTATATCTATAAAGGATAAAACAATATTAGAAATCTTCGACCATTCGGGAATTATTTTGCTTGAAAATTAATGCGCCTGTCATTTGAACATCTTTACGCAGTGATTTCTCCTGAATTTTTTCGGCTTTAGTGTACATATAAAGGGAAGTAACCGCTTCAAAAAGCGGCCTACTTTCGGCATTTTCAATTAACAGCATCAGACTCTGAAATTTCGCTACCATTATTTGTTTGGTCTGGCGACAGCTATGAAAAAATGCCATATTGTCTCCAATTTTACGTGTCGTCTGCTAGAGAGATGTCATACCTGTAAAAATATGGAATAGTACATGTACATGTCGGAGGGAAAATACAATGTCACCGTACGTAATAAAAAACACATAAATTGTATCTAAAATGAGTTATGTAATACTTTTATTGTCTGTATACAACATATTAAAATTAGTTAGTATTAAATACTATATTATAGCTGTGCTTAAAAATAGTCTAGCTCCGTGAATGAATTATATTTTAGAAATTAAAAAAAAAACTAGAATGAATCTCGCTGTTACAGTAAACAGACATTATTCCAAAAGGATCCGTCAATGATTCTTTCATATCCCGTTGTTTGCTTGTCGTCTGCAATTATTTTGATCGTCTGCTACTGCTGGCATATAGGTTGTCGCGTGCTCGTCTTTTGAGAACCGTGAAAATTCACCAACTGGATTAGGCGATCTGCTTGATGGTTTCTCGTTTGTAGTGAGCAAATGTTTTTGCTTGGGTTTTAAGTATCCAAATGGATACGTCTGTCTATGCTGAAAGCGTAAACTTGATCGCGTACTTGTTATACAAAGGTTTAATGTGGAATAATGCCAAATGAATCTTTCAGTGTCAACAGACAGTATACCGGAAGTAAACGGTATACATAACAATTGTCGTCTGCTGATTGATTTTTTTGTATTTCTCCATGATGGATTTTTGCAGGGGCTCTTGAATATCTTACATGCAGATGTCTCTCTTTTATGATCATTGACATGTCTTTTGTAACTATACGTCACAACTCGGGCAAAAATTTGACACATTCAAATGGTTTCGGATCTGGACATGTCAATGCATTGCTAGCAGTTGAAATATGGCGAAAATTGTCGTTTGCTTTTTTCGCGTAGCATATCATCATGTGCTAAAGATATTGTTTGAATATATTCTTGCAGGTGACTTCTGCTTGAAACATGTAAGCCATATCCAATAATGGCACGTTTCCGGCTTTTACATTTAATAGTTGCTGGTTTAACACCAAAAACTGTAAAACCCCTCACGTTGCACACCATCTCCCCTTTCGGAATATTTGGTGTAGACTTTCGGTTTTTCTACATGTCTAAGGAAAGCGTCTACACTGTTGCAAAACTTGTAATATGAACGGGTTCGTTTCACCGCATGCTTTCTAGCTTTTTAATTAATTAACTTAACAAGTTATCTACCTTACGTGCCATGTTTCCTTCATCGACTCTTACGGATTTCTTTACAATTAATTTCCCTTTCCTCTTCGGCCCGACGCTCCAGCTTTCTGTTTTTCTAGAACGCTGGCATACTAGTAGGTTACAATGCCGTGATACGAAGCATCAACTTCCGTTCCTTGATCAGCATCAACATCTGATTTATTAACATCTTTGTCATGACCGTCTCCAACGCCATCACTGTGTTTGAAATGACAAAAGATTTCACTGTTGTCCTGACAATCTCTGACTGATATAGCAATTCTAAGATTAGAAGAAAATTGATTTTCATTTTTAGAAAATTACTTTGCAGAAAGATATTACTTGATTCGTTGAAATTAATTAAGATACATAAACGGAGTAAAACTTTAATTTGAAAATCGATTTCGGTAAGCTTGTTGCATTAAATAGAGCTACATGTCCACTATAATACTCTTTGTTTCTTTTTTTTAAAACAAATATTTCGTATAAACCTTTTCTACAATTTAAAGACAACATTTCCGTCTTCGCTTTTAAATAGCTGAAATCTGAATCAAATATTTTTAGCTCACCTGTCACAAAGTGACAAGGTGAGCTAGCTTTTGTGATCGCTTTTCGTCCGGCGTCTGTCCGTCGTCCGTAAACTTTTACTTTAAATGACATCTCCTCATAAACTACTAAGCCAATTTCATCCAAACTTCCCTGGGGTCAAAATTGGCCCCACCCCGGGGGGTCATTGATTTTCCTTATAAGTGTATAACAAGAACTTAAAAAATCTTCTTTGAAAAAACTCAAATAGCTAGAGTTTAGATATTAAGCACGAAGCATCTTCTAGTGAGTGTCAACAAAGTTTGTTCAAATAAAAGCCCTGGGGTCAAAATTGGCCCCGCCCCAGGGGACATTGATTTTCCTTATATGTGTATAGCAAAAACTTAAAAATCTTCTTTGAAAAAACCCAAATAACTAGAGTTTAGATATTAAGCATGAAACATCTTCTAGTAAGTGTCTACAAAGTTTGTTCAAATAAAAGCCCTGGGGTCAAAATTGCCCCCCCCCAACCCGGGGGTCATTGATTTTCCATGTATGTGTATAGCAAAAACTTAAAAATCTTCTTCGAAAAATCCGAATAGCTAGAGTTCAGATATTAAGCATGAAACATTTTCTAGTAAGTGTCTACAAAGATTGTTCAAATAAAAGCCCTGGGGTCCAAACTGGCCCTGCCCCAGGTGTGTCATTGTTTTTAACTATATGTGTAAAGAAAAAACTTGACCAGCTAGACCTTAGATGTTTAGCATGAAACATCTTCTAATGGGTGTCTACCAAGTTTGTTCAAATAAAAGTCCTGGGGTTTAAACTGGCCCCGCTACGGGGGCCTATATACAGGTGAGCGACTTCAGGGCCATCATGGCCCTCTTGTTTAATATTCCGCTGTTAAAAAGCAGCTGTCTTTGTGGGTAATGTATAGCGTATTGAAAACCACAGAGCTAACGTCTTTTTTCGCTATTCTCAAAACATGTGCAAGGGCGACAATTTTGTAAATGTTTCTTTTGTGTTGCAAACGTAATTTTAAGTCATACAAAAAGTTTAACTCATTAATGCAGCATAAAATAATTTGTAAGAGGATGCATTGTAATGTGTAGAAGGCACGGTTAAACAGAACTTAAGTATCTGAAATTTAACTTGAAAGTAAAAGAACTTAATGTATATTGCTATTTGTTTCTTACCGAAATGCCGTAGCCGTCCGTGTCCTAGGTCCTTATCCGAAAACAGACGGAAAGGGCCGCAAAGTTGCAATTGGAATTTTACCCCACCATATTTATTTTAACAAAAGAACACTTGGTTAAATCTATTGTTGTTTCAATAATGAAAAGGTCAGAGTTGACCGAAGTACGGCGAAAAACCCCGGACAATTTTCCCGCTTCACACATTATAGGTCACGTGATCATTTGAGCACAGAAAAGATCAGTTAAGGAGGGAACGTCGCACGGCGAAGATGGAAAAATGATTTTGCAGGTGTGTTAATATTGCGTCATTTGATTTTTTCAGGTATGTACAGGACTTGAAAAATGAAGTAGAAGAAGAAAAATAAGAAGCCTGTCTAGGAGGGAGAGTTGCACGACGAAGATGGAAGAAATGGCGTGCAGGTGTGTTGATATTTTTATTGTACTTTATTGTGTCATTTGATTTTTTCATTAGCCTATCGTATTGAATGCCTTTGTTATATGACTGTTTATTTTTATTTTGATGATTTGTATACATAATTGCTCCTGATAATTGAGACACCTGGCCGTTTTATTACCCCGCCCCCACATGACTTGCTAGTTATCGTGTTGATGAAATATGGTTGATGTTTAATTTGACGATCTCGATTGGCCAGTCTGACCAGCCGCGTGACATAACATACTTTGCGCGACATAACATACTTCGGCGTTTTTTGTTTAATTTTTTTATTGTTTATTGACAAACTCTCCCGCCGCGTTCTGATTATTAATACATGTATTTTGTGCATGTCAAACAGGTTTATTTATAAATATATAAAAGGATGTATGTTTAAAAAAATGTGTATACAAAATTAGTATGAAAATTGGTATAAAAATTGGATATAAAAATGTTTTTGGTCGCTCGGTGATATATGTTAAATGCATAATGGGTATTAAATGCATAATGGGTATTAAATGCAAAAAAAGGAGTGGAAAAAATCGCAAACAATAGTTTAACTGTAAACATGTCAAAGAAGGTTTTTTAAATATGTAAAATAATGAGTTTCAAAAAATGTGTATAAGACTGTGTATGAAATGTGTATCAAAAATGGTATAAAGAATGGGTGTATAAAAATGGGTATAAAAATTATGTATAAAAATGGGTATAAAAGATGGGTATAAAAATTGTTTCTAGTCGACAGTTTCTAGTACGAGTGGAAAAAAGTGGTAATTCTATCGGAGAAATCCTATTAAACTTAATTGTCAAAGGTTGGCTGGGGTCCGTACTCTAAACGTAAAAACATGTATGAAAAATAGGTATCATAAAAAGGTATATTGTATAAGAAAATCTGGTCTCTCAGCCACAATATAATTGGCTGGGGGTCTGTACTCTCAATGATGGGTATCATAAAAGGTATAAACAAAAATCTGGTCTCTCAGCCACAGTATAATTGGCTGGGGGTCCGTACTCTCATAGTAAAAACATGTATAAAAAACGGGTATCATAAAAAGGTAAAAAAATCTGGTCTCTCAGCCACAGTATAATTGGCTGGGGGTCCGTACTCTGAACGTAAAAACATGTACATGTATAAAAAATGGGTATCATAAAAAGGTATAAAAAAATCTGGTTTCTCAGCCACAGTATAATTGGCTGGGGGTCCGTACTCTCATAAAAAGGTATAAAGATCTGGTCTCTTAGCCACAGGTTGGCTGGGGTCCACTTAACGCTCAACATAAAAAGGACATATATGGGTTACTTTTGTCGGCGGAATCCCGTTAGGCTTGTCTGGTAAGCATATCTTACGCATTATATGTTGGATTGACTCCAAACTTGGTATGCATGCTTCTTTCAATGACTCAAAGTGCAGTCACAAAAATCGTTTACTCTGCACTTCCTATTCTTAGAGTTATATGCCCTTTGTCCAGGCCATTTCTTCCTAAATTATGAAAGCAATAATGGACTTCGTTTGGATGATTTAATCTCAAAAAAAGTGCAGACACTTAAACTGGTACTTAGTATTTCATGATTATTTTTTAAGTTATTGCCTCATTAAATTTTTCATAATTAAAATGTCCGGGCCAATTCTCCTACTCTTTTTAAAAGCTATTTGACTTTGAAACTTCATTATTGATAGTATCTCATTTTGAAAATGCAGTCACAAAGAACTTGTTCACGCTGCCACTTTAATGATTTATGAGTTTGTTCCCTTTGTTAATTTTTTCGGCGTTCCCCTTAGGCTTGTCATGGAGCATAATTCACTGACTATCGGTCCAGATTGACACCTAAACTTGGTATGCATGCCTTCATTCAATGAGGCACAAGAATTGCTATTCCATTGCAATTTTCTTTTCTTATTTGGTTTGAGGTATTGCCCTTTGTAAAAATTTTCATATATGTTATTTCCAATGTTTGGGCAAAACAGTTTAAATATCAAATTTTTTTCAGCAATTTTTCAAAAACTTGTAATGCCTTACATGATACCACAACTCGTTAAATGCTTTGTGGAAGAAAATGATGAAAAGTGTGCTCTTTTAGCTCGACTTTCGATAAGAAATAAGTAGAGCTATTGTTAGTCACCCCCCGAGCGTCGGCGTAACAAACTTATTTTAAAGTTTTTGTAATGCCTCAAAATATTTTCAAAGTCCATTGACATATGGCTTTGAAACTTTGCACACTTGTTCACCATCATGATCTCAACCTGTAGACAGGAGGAGGTAACTGTATGTCAAGCATTTTTTTACAGAATCATGTCCCTTTTTCGACTTAAATTTATGTTGAAGATTTTTGTATCAAGCATTTTTGACAGAAATTATGCCCCTGTTTTTAGACAGAATAATCACCAGAGCCGAAAGGCTCATGGTGAGCTATTAGTATCAAAGGGGATGCTCCGGCGTCCGTCGTGCCATGAGTCAACAATCGTCTTCTCTGAAACTACTAAGGCAGATTTTACTTCAAATTTGGTCTGTAGCATCCTTGTGACAGTCACACTTGAATTTGCTCATGTCATTCCAATTGGCCCTTTTTAGGGTTCAGCAGAGCTAAAAATAGAAAAAACCTTTAAACATTTTCTACAGAACTAATTGATGGATGATCACCAAACTTTGTCTGTAGCATTCTTGGGTAGTCTTTTATCAAGTTTGCTCATATTAAATTGATTGGTCCCTTTTAGGGGTCTCTAGGGCTAAAAATAGAAAAAAACCTTTAAACATCTTCTTCTACAGAACTAATGGATGGATGATCACTAAACTTTGTCTGTAGCATTCTTGGGTAGTCTTTTATCAAGTTTGCTCATATGAATTTGATTGGCCCCTTTTAGGGGCCGCTAAAAATAGAAAAACCTTTAAACGACTATTTCTACAGAACTAATTGACAGATGATCACCAAACTTTGTCTGTGGCATTCTCAGGTAGTCTTTTTTCAAGTTTGCTAATATTATTTTGATTGGCCCCTTTTAGGGGCCTCTAGGGCTAAAAATAGAAAAAACCTTTAGACATCTTCTTCTACAGAACTAATAGATGGTTGATCACTAAACTTTTTCTGTGGCATTGTTGGGTAGTCTTTTATCAAGTTTGCTCATATTAATTTGATTGGCCCCTTTTAGGGGCCGCTATAGCTAAAAATAGAAATACCTTTAAATGTGTGCTTATATAGAACTAATTGATGGATGATCACCAAAATATGTCTGTAGCATTCTTGGGTAGTCTTTTATCAAGTTTACACATATTAATTTCATTGGCCCCTTTCAGGGATCTCCAAAGCTAAAAATAGAAATACCTTTAAATGTCTTCTTCTACAGCACTAATTGATGGATGATCACCAAACTTTGTCTGTAGCATTCTTAGATAGTTTTTTTTTTATCAAGTTTGCTCATATTAATTTGCTTTGCCCCTTTTAGGGGTCTCTACGGCTAAAAAATAGGAAAAAACCTTTAGACATCTTCTTCTATAGAACTAATTGATGGATGATCACCAAACTTTGTCTGTAGCATTCTAAGATAGTCTTTTATCAAGTTTTGCTCATATTAAATTTGATATGCCCCTTTTAAGGGCCGCTAAAGCTGAAAATAAATACCTTTAAACATCTCCTTCTACAGAACTAATCGATGGATGATCACCATCTCTTTGTCTGTAGCATTCTTCAGTAGTCTTTTTATCAAGTTTGCTCATATTAATTTGATATGCCCCTTTAGGGGCCTCCAAAGCTAAAAAATAGAAAAATCTTTGGACATCAATTCCTACTGAAATCACCAAAACTTTGTCTGTAGCACTCTTAGGTAGTCTTTTATCAAGTTTGTTCATATTAATTTGATTGACCCCTTAAAAAGGGGCCGCTTTAAGCTAATATAGAAAACCTTTGAACATCATCTCCTACTGAAAACTTCAAACATCTATACCTTACATGTTTTGCGTGTGACATTTTGTGTTTTTCATTCAAAAAGTTATAAAAAAAAAAATTGTCCAGTTTCAAAAAATAATCCTCAGTGGTCATTTATTCTGCAGTTTATTCTACATAGTCTCAATAGGAGTCACACTTGCAACATACATATTTTTTAACAAAGCCTTTCAAAATATTTCAATTTATATTGTGAATAAATGAAAGGATGGTTTAAAATTATCTTAGCCCTATGTTTATTATGCAAAAATATTTTCAATTTTACTTGCCTTTGTGAATATGAAAGTTTGTTTCTGATGCATGGGTTTAACTTAAAATTTAAAAGCGGCCCATTAGATTTGCATACCACCAGAATATTTTCATATTCTATTGAAACAAGTTGAAATTTTATACTCTTATTTGAGAGCATAAAGGACTACCTCTTCAAAGGGCTATAACTGTAAAATGGATTTCGAGAAAAATTTTTTGTTCTTTTGTTTAATTAACTATAATATTAAATAAAATTTTACATTGAATCACAGCTCTTTTTTTTACTATCGAAGCATTAAGAAAAGGGTCGAGCTTTGCTGTCCTATACCGACAGCTATTGTTTTTAAAAAACAATTCTTAAACATGCAGTTGAAATGATTCTTGTAGTTTGAAAATGATTCTGGAAAATTCCTTTTTACAGAAAAAAAAAAAGAATTTTTTCAGGATAAAATAGTTTTTTTTAATTTCGAATAGACTCAAGATTATTTGGCACTTACCTATATTTGGCTGCTTAAAAAACTATGGATGCAAAAAAAGTAGGAAAGAATTTGGGGTTTTTTTTAAAAAATTCCCTTTTTTTTTAAAAAATATATTAAAAAAAACCAAAAGCCCATGGCCGCCCCCTAAAAGTAAAAGTTTTTAAAAGCTCTTGTAGTTTAAAATTGTCAAAAATGCCTCTTTAGTGTATCACATAAGGGAGTTCTGAGTTCAAAATCTCAAGCTGGGAGCACTTATATTAAAATGCCTAATTTTCATGGTTTGTAAAATTAAAAACAGGGCTGTGAATGTTATGGTCTAATAATCAACAGTATTGTTTATTTGAAGCATTTATTAAAAGTCAAGGTTTTTGTAAAATTTAATAAAGAATTTGACAAGTATGATTTTTTAAAAACTGGTATCACTTAAATAGTGAAACTACAATTTTTCTAGTGTGGTCTCAAATCAATTTTTGTATACATTGCTTTGCATTTTGTATACATTGCTTGCATTTTGTATACATTGCTTGCATTTTGTATACAGAGTTATAGCCTAACATTTTTGACCATTTTGCAATTATAGGAACATCACTTCCCCAGAAAACATCAACCCACCTCCTGAAAAAAAAGTGATAAAAATTGGATAAAAGTTGTAAAACTTATAAAAATAGTCCAAACATCACAAATAATAATTAAAGTTAACTGAATTTTAAATTGGGCAATAAATTTTCCTATTTTCAAAAATATTTTAAAAAAAATGAGCATGGAGTTCTGTAACAAAAATTTAGGCTGGTGCATACCACAGGTTAGTTTGTGAATAAAGGTCGAAATGATATCATAAAATAATCTCCCTTTATCCACAAGAACAAAAATTACTATCCAGCATTCATTACTATATAATAACAACACCTGGAAATAAAGTTAAGCACACCAGCATTTTGCCCTCAATTTGGACAAGATCGACAATGTGAAATTTAAAATTTAATTTGGGCGATAGTACTGAACCACCTGTAGTTCAACGCTGCAAACCATCTAGAAACAGAGCTCTGCACCAAAGAATGGCAAAAATTTACCTCAATATCGCAATTAGAACACCTTTCTGGTAGTATGAGGAGAAAGGATTGAGGCTATCATGCCGGGAACATGGCGATTACAACACGTTATTAAAAAATTTGGCTACATAATGTCATTTTAAGTTATATAATCAACAAAATTTACCAAAAATATCCACCAGTAAATGTTTTGTTAATGCTCTAACATCATGCTTCATAAACACTTACATTTTTGGTAAAAGAACCAACACCATTTGCTTTATGCTTCAATAATTGGTTAAGAATAAACTAAACTCATAAATTTTACTGGTTTATGATTACTAATAACTCATAAATTTAACTGGTTTATGATTACTATAACTCAATAATTTACTGGTTTATGATTACTAAATTGATAATCATTAGTTATCAAATTACTGTTTCCTAGCTCAATCAAGTCATCATCTCATGACAGTGGTCTTTCAATCACATTTAAAATTTCCGGGTAGTGGCTATATCTATTATAACTTTTTTCCAGGTGTATTAATATACATATATAGCACATGAATTTCCCTTTCAATTTTGAATGCCTTTAGATTTATGAACCTGAGTCAAAACAATATCAATAAACCTCTGAAACTTTCTTTAAACTTATGTAAATCAGTGAACATAAAGTGTTAAGAAAATAAAATACAATTATTTATTTTAACAAAAAAAAAACCCAGAAAAATACAAACATAGATAGAACATTTTTCCCTGATTTTGCCCTTAAATTACTGAATAGCTGTTAACCCTTACCCTTGGGAACACTGTTCTTCGAAAGGAGGCCGGTATTTTACCCCTATCCAATTATGGAGAAAAGTCACAAACTCTTAAATTTTAAAAAACCAGGATTGAGCCTTAAAGTGCAGACAATATTAACCTAATGTTCGGGAATACAAGGGAAAATAGAAAATTGTTTTACAATTTAATACCTTTAAATTTCATTTTGCAATAGAAGTGGCATTGAAGCCTCTTAAATTGTTTATTTTTAGATATAATTTTTTGGTTAAAGATTTCCCAGTAGTACCTATAGTATTAAGTCATGACAGGTTCTTTAAAGTAAACATGCATTTCCTATTCCCCTTCCTGCCATTAAAATGAAGATATCATCAAAAACTCTATTTTAAATTGCAATGTTTTCACCATCATATATCTATCTATCTAAATCACTAAAAACAGGTGTTTATGGGGACCCAGTTTGTTTACTTTAGTCCTAAGGCCCCTTTTTTTACTTTTTGACACCTGTTTATTTCATATAATTTGTAAATTGTATCTCTAGTAAAGTCCATACCAGATTAGTTTTTTTGCAATTTAAATATTGCCTAATAACCTAAACTATAGAAGAGCCAAATTAATCTATAGATATTCCCCTATAAAATAAATCAAATAAGAATCATGTTTTTACTTAAATAACCAAATTCATTAAAGATTCTCCTAAAAATAGTAGAAAATATATAGTGAAAATAAGCCTAATTTAATAAGATTAGGCTTAATAAATCCCAAAAAATAACCAAAACTGTTATAAAAATTTCCCTACAAATTGGGATTTATAATTATTAAAAAAACCCTCTTTTAAAGGGTTTCCCAAAAAACCCAAAAAATTTTTTTCTTTAAAGAAAATTTTTATGAAACTTTTTTTTTTAAAAGTTTTTTTTAAAAATTTTCCTAATTAAATTTTAGGGCCCTTTAAAAAAACCAATTTCAAAGTAAAAAGTTCAAACCCAAAAAAAAATGAAGGTAAATTTACCCAAATGTAATTTCCTTTCAAAAAACTAAAAAAATTAAAAATTTATTTAAATTTTAATAATTAATAAAAAATTAACCCCAAAAAATTTTTAAAAAAAGACTTGGGGAAAAAACCCGGCAAATTTTTAAAATTTTCCCTTGGAAATTTTTTTAAAAAGGTTAAAAAAAAAGTCAATTTAAAATTGGAATTTCCCTTCCCCGGGTTAAGGGAAAAAGGCCCGATATTTTTTCAGGGCCTTTTTTTAAAATTTAAATTAATTTTAAAAAATTTTTAAAACACCAAAAAAGAAAAATAATCCAATTTTTTAAATTTTTAAAGACAACTTAAAAAAAGATTTTAAAGATTTAAAACCCAAAAACAACCCCTAAGGGGTTCTTTATTAAATTTTTAAAAGGAAAAAAGGAAGGAAATTTTTAACCAATTTTAAAAAAAATTTTTTTCCTTTTAAAAAGCGGGTTTTTTGCTTTTTATTAAAAATACTTTTTGTTTTTTGGCCTTAAGGAAAAATTTTTTAAAATTTTGTTTGGTTTTTTTAAATTTTTAAAAAAAAAATTTGAAAAAATGGCTTGGAAAAAAGTTTACAATGATTATCCTATATAGCCTAACAATTTCAAGATAAGAAGTCAATCCAACAATAAATTAAACTACTTTATTTAATGATTATTCACTCCTTAAATAACACTTATAACATGTCAGAAGAGAAATTAAACATAATATGATAAATGTTGAACCCTGATATAAATTATTTGTTTACCTGGGTGCCAGACCATACTTTAAACCTTAAATATTTGAGTCGCGTCATGACAAAACCAACATAGAGTGTTTGCAACGAGCATGGATCCAGTCAAGCCAGCGCATCCGGGCAGTCCGATCAGGATCCATGCTGTTCGCTATCAGTATCTCTACTTGTTATAGGGTTTGTAAGCCAACAGCATGGATCCTGATCAGACTGAACGAATGCGCAGGCTTATCTGGATCCATGCTGGTCGAAAACTCCCATGTTGGTTTTTTCAAAACCGGGCCCATATGTTAATAAAACTTATTATTTTCTATATATCTTTTAATAGGGAATTTTACTTTCCCCTACCCTAGCGCCCCCTCCATGAAAAAAAAAATAAGTTTTTAAATGTTTTTAAACTTCTTTCCCTTTTAAAAAAAATTTATTAGAAATTGTTTAAATTTTTGCTTAAATCTCCCCCCTTCCCTTTTTTGATAAAATTTTAAAAACATGTTCAGAAAATAAAATAACATGTTGTTTCTTTATGGGAGTTTACAAAAAATATGTAAAGTGGGATGGCAATCTAAGTAAATTTTAAAATTGTTAATTTTAAAATTAGTTAAAAAGGAGAAAGACACCAAGAAAATTTGAGATTTGTGCAAAAAAAAAGATACGTTATTTAAAATTTTTCCCAATTTTCTTTCCAAAAGGGAAATAGATAAAAATACTTAACATGAATATACACAATTTAGAAATTTATTATCATTCTTTCAACAATATAGCACCAGTATAAATTACATAATATTATGCATCAATATGCATTTTAAAAAAAATCCACGTCGAACTGAAGCTGATGAAAATGTTACTTATTAATCAGACTTTCTTATTCCAAATACATGATTTACTTATAAAAGCATTTTAGGTCAATAAAAATACTGATGTTCCATACTTATCTATTGACACAATGTTGCTCGGATTTACTTAACAGTATAAATTTATTCTGCTAAGTGGAAACGAATATTAAATCATAGTAACGTATCTGTTTCACCGTTCTACTATGAACAAAATTATGAAAAACCCTGAACACGTTATTAGATATTCATAAAGTTTTTTAAACAACTGACCAATAAATAATATGTCTGAACCAGTTTTTTTAATATTATATAGAACACACAAAAACTTTTCCAGTTTTTTTAGGTTTTATTGTTTTCTGACTGTAGCTTCAAATAGTCAAATAACATTGTGACTTTAACAAGAACATTTAAATAAAGACACCCATCTATTAGAATATGTAACAGCTAGATTAATGTGAGTGTTTCATAGTGTGAATTGACATTCTGTATTTCGTTTGTCTTTTTGGTTCATCTGCTGTTCAATTGTCTTTATATACTGGTACAATCTCGATCCTTGATTTTTGTCATACTTGGTGATATGAGTAAGCCTACATGTACATGCTTATCTACATTTAACAAAATTATATCAGAAACAATGGTACTGCTTAAAGAAAACCAACTTAAGTATTATAATCAATCCATATATATGTGCACCTCCAAGATTTTGATCTATATCTAAATTAGTCCATTCCTACCATAGACAGACTATCTTGATACGACGCTGACTAAAATTTCGAAACTAACGGGCATTCATTTAAAAATACTTTAATATGTTGTTTTTTTCATTACGTTACAGTGCTGTTGTATATTGCCTAACCATATATTACTAATTTAAACCAAAGTTTTGTTGAAGATTTAGTTATATATATATTAAACAGTACTCAAATCTCTTTCTAAACAAATACGTTACAATGATAAACAGATACGTTACCAGAAGTTATACAGTCCTCTACATTTTATTTTTAATACAAATTTTGCAAACCAAAAAGATATCAACATATATTTATTCCAGGAAATAAAACAGTAAATCTTGATATGTTTCTTTCCTGTTTTTCAACATTTTATTTTTTATAGAAAACTCAACTAATCCTTGAATTTCAAATTCCTGATTCACATTTTCAGTTATCCAATAAAATCGAGATCAATGCATCATTTATCGGCTACACGTACGTTATGCTGTGATTTTTAACATGAAACCATTTCAAAACTGAGCAAAATCACCAATTAAGATTCAAACAATAAATATTGGTAACGTATCTGTTGGTAACGTATCTGTTGGTCAAAAATCTAAAATATATCAGATATACACATATGTTTGCCAAAAAGATCAAATATTAAGTTTTATAAAGCATATATTTGAATAATGCATAAATGCGATCCTACTTTTAAGCGCTGGTAATTGTAAATGTTTCTCAGTGGGATATCATGGTAACGTATCTGTTTCACTTTAAAGTATAATCCAATTTGCCTCATCATTGCAAAGTCATTGTGGTTCTAGCATGTATATTGTAGCCAAAATTATTTTTGAATTATGAAATATGATAAAACTTGAGTTCAATAGCAAACTATTGATATGTAACAAGTTCATATTACTCTTACTCAGGTTTACCTTAAGTGTGGTAACGTATCTGTTCAATATATGAGGGACATACATTTAAGCTGGTATCTTTTTTTGAAATTCACTGTAGGAAACAATAAAAATCGTTCACTGAGCTATTTTGATATGTAGTCCTTAAATAGGTGGGTTCGGGGGCATGCTCCCCCGAGAAAATTTTTGGAAGAGGAAGTGATATCCTGGTATTTCGTGACTATCTAGAGGCTATATTGAGAACATAGTGCCACTAATGCTTTCCAGTGTTTTAACTGTAGTAAATTGGCTATAAGACTAATTGCAACACTGATTGTCAATTCAATGTTTATTTGACTTAAATTTTTTTTTAAAAAATGAGTTGCCTCAACTGGGATTTGAACTCGAGACCTCTCGATTCATAAGCGAGCGTGCAAACCCCTCGGCCACGGTGAAATTATAAGTTAACGACCTGAAGAAAACCATATTATTCTAAATTAGGGTTTGTAACTCTTATTATTTCGACGCTAAACACAGATGTAAATAATCATGGAGCTTACTGTAAGCATGTATATCTATAAAGAATGAAACAATATTAGAAATTTTCGACCATTCGGGAACTACTTTGCTTGAAAATTAATGCGCCTGTAATTTGACAATCTTTACGCATTGATCTCCCCTGAATTTTTCGGCGTTAGTGTACATATAAAGGGAAGTAACCGCTTCAAAAAAGTGGACTACTTTAGGCATTTGCAATTAACAGCATAAGGCTCTGAAATTTCGCTACCATTATTTGTTTGGTCTGACGACCCAAACAAATAAAAACGGAATGAATAGGATCAAAGAGAATTTACTGTTACCCATTGTTCTCCAAGTCACACAAGTACCTCTGGGTTCGTACGGACAGACAGACAAGGTGGCGGCTATATGCTCTCCCTTCGGGGAGCATAAAAACTACAAATGTTCCATACTACAAAACATAGGAATAGAGGTACTCTAATGCCACACATACTTTAACATCATTTATGTTACATATTGGCCCAATTCAAGACAATACTAATGTACATGATTTGAATCATTTGGTGATGGATATCTATTAAATGTAATGGCTTGTCATGACTTATTTCATAGGATAAATGTGTATAATTATTCTTAGTCTGAAGGGGAATTAGTTCCTGGTCTAGAATCATTTATTTTATCTATAGGGAAATGCTAATTTATAATTAACAGATTACTTTTCAAAATATATAAAGTCAAGTTCAACTGCTTGTGGTGGCATGGCCAAGTGGTAAACATGCTGGTTTTGTGGCATGGGTTCAAACTCTGTCAGGGGCAAGTTGTTGTAACTCAACACACATTGCTTAGTACTGGTTGGTTGCAGGAACATTTTCAATAGTGTTTCAATAAGCTTATAGCTTCCAACACAATCAAGATTAAACAAATTTGTATAAGGTAAATTCAGCTACATAAATGTATCTTGGCAACTTACTTTGTGCATCAATATATGAATTTAATTTAATGAGTTTTCAAGAAGAAAAAACAAAAAACATAGTAAAATCTTCATAGGTAATTTTAATATAAAATCATTCTGTTACAAAAATATGTAAAAAAAAAAGTATTTCTAAATCATGAGAATATGGCATATTTATAATGATATGTCTGTAATTCTTAGTTCATTAAAACAAATCGGAATAATTCTGAATAAGATAATGTAGCACTAAGATAAATACATGTAAAGGAACAGAAAGCATAAAGAAGACAATTTATGTCAGATAGGCAATTAATGGTTGTATTGTAACTATCATATATAATGTGATAATATTTCTATAATAAAGGAATGATTACAGATCACATATGCCATGAAAAAGCAGTCATGGATATTGAAATATGATCAAACATACATCATGCAGAATGTTTTTACTAGCATACAAAAAGAAGTAATCATTATTAAAAATACTAAGGTATGTCTGAATATAAATGGCAAGAAGGTGGTCATAGTTTAAAAAAGCTTTGGTGGTGTTTTTTAATTGTATGTAGTAATACTCTACCCTGGAGAATTAACTCCCACTCAAAATAAGACTTTACCCAATCTTTAATCTATCTCCCTTTCCAAAATGTGATCATACCAAATATATTTATCTTTCTTTCCAAATGTGATCTCACCCATTCTATGTATCTCCCTTTCAAACATATCTTACCAAATCGATTACCTCCCTTTCCAAATGTGACTTAACTCAACCTATTATCTCCCTTTTAAATGTGACCTTACCAAATCTTTTACCCCCCCCCTTCCTATTTACCCTATGTATTCAAACCATCATCTCTCTTTCCAAATGTGATCTTACCCAGTCTATTACCTTCCTTTCCATTTACCCATTTATTATCCTCCTTCCTATCAATTCAACCAATTATCTCCCTTTCCAAAAGAGATCTATCACAATCTCAATAAATGTTAAAATTTTATTAACTTGAATCTCAACCTGCGTTGATTGTCTATCCATTTTACTAATATTGTATAGTAACTAATATCTCAAATGAATCATATGAGACATGTTAACAGATAGTCATAATAATCTAAACAATTAAAGACAGTCAATCTTTCTTAGTCACATATATGTAAATGGTAACACTCACGGTCTTACTTAAAAATGACCAAAACTAAACAAGTTATTTATAACATAAAGTTTATAAATTGATCTGATTAATAATAAACAATTTATACCTAAGTTAATATTTACATAAGTAATTTCATTCTCAAAATATTTATAAACAATCACATTAACTGTATTTATGTCTCTACAAATTAAAGCTTTATTATGTAAGTCTTGACATTTACATCTTTTATTTCTTCTTCTTATTTGTATATCTCTACCAATCAATGCTATACTTGTATCCCTATGATCTCTACCTACATGACATACACTATGTTATTTTTCTCTACATATTTCTACTCATTAACAGTACATGTATGGTGTTTTTTCTCTATATGTCTCTATACATTTACACTATGCTATTTTTTGCTCTGTATAATTCTACACATTTACACTATGTTGTTCTTTATTCATACATACACTATGTCTACACATTTACATTATGTTATTTTTTCTCTATTTACATATTTTTCATCTTTATATCTTTACCCATTTACACTAAGGTATTTTTTATGAGTGAGACTAAAAATAGGATTGGAGCACCACACTAAATACCGTATTCCGGTATATACCGGGCAAGGCGCTTGAATCATAAAATGCTAAAATCTTGCCTTTTTACCCAACGGAATGAACTGAAATAGGTCTAATTCATCTTTTCACGCCTATTTGTATGATAATGAATGAAAAATATAAAAAATCGGAGAAAAAAATGATATTTGTCTATTTTGTGATCATGATTTCTGCAAGCGTCTAGAGGTACTGCTCCAATCCTGTATTGAGCTAAATCCATTTTTTATTTATATCTCATCAAGATCATTTCAATTTGATGGGTTACACACAACCATACTTTTATTTGTCACATATATTTACTTTTTTTTTCAAAAAATTAAAAAATACAGATTGAAAAAGATGTAGATTTTCAAATGTATGATCAGTCTTACATAAAAAAGTATTTATAAGCATTTCATGCAATATTTTGTTTCACTGTAAATCATGACGGCAAAAAAAAAATTAATTTGTATTCATTCATAGTAAACGATTCTGCCTTTTCAAGCAGCATACTTCCAGATTCATAGATTCATGATAATTTTCATAAAAAAAATTGTATTAAAAAGTAAAATATTGTCCAGTGATTATACATTGCAAATAGCACTTAAAATCTATGAAAAGTAACAAAAAAAGAGCATATGCAAAGCAGCTCCTACTATGTTAGGTCCACAGTTAAAATATGGTGATAAATATAGCAAAATCAATCATTAATTGCATATAACATGTTAATTATTTCCTAAATTGTGAATTTTTTTACTTTTCTTAAAATCTCGGTACATTTTTTTTCGAGGTTTTTCCTCAAAATATTTTGGCTAATCTGGTGGCATATACAGCTTTAGGCATATCTTATATTAGTTTTTGAGATAAGATTGAGCAGAATGGTCAATGTCTTTATTTTAGCCATTAAACAAATTATTTATATTGTTCCTGGTCCCAAAGATTTCATCTGTGCTCTGTTTTTCTCAATCACATAATGTAGACAATGTAGACAATTATAGAAGAATGTTTGGTGACTGTCAATGGATGTTTGTAGATGAGGATGACAATGGTTATCAGCTCCAGCTAAATGTAAAGTTGGTATCCAGGCGATAGTTCAAATCAGAAACCATTAGCAACTGTAGAAAGAAGATAAAAGTCAGGTTAACATATAAACAGTTTGATATCTCAATCCAGTTTTTTGGCCAACATTGCAATGGATGAAAGAATTGTGGAGAACAAAGAACCTTTATATTGGACAAAATACAAAGGTATTTGTTTAGTTAGATCTACCTGTATATTAATCAGCTTCAGTCAAGAAGTTAGTGAAAATTAAAGACATTTCATTTCTGAAATAATTAATGATCGGGTGAATGTAAAAATACATGTTTAACTCTAGTCACAAAACTTTAAGAAATATCAGTTCTGATATTATATAATATATATGTTGTACACTACATTACTGCATGCCTAAATAATTGCTTGATTAAAACAATAAGTAAATCAAAACTTTTTTTGGCAACTGTGTATAAAGTTATAAAAACTGTATGATTATTTATTGAAAATTGACCTTTCAAACATGTTGGGTTAAATTTTATAATAAATTGTACATATTGTACTAACCTTAGTATCACTATTGTATGTCATATTAGCACTAACAGACAGATTGGATGGTTTATTCTGTACACCATATACCCAGATATATTTAAACATTAAATCACCAACTATCTTGTGTGGCTTCGTCACAGTATATGTAAGATTATTCTGTAAATATATCAAAATATAAAGTTATTTAAGTAACAATTACATATAATTATACATATATTTATATTAATCAAATGATTTTGAAAAAGAATTGTAGGAATATTAAAGCAAAAGAAATAATACACATGTATCTTGGCTTGTTTTGGATTTTTATTTCTCTCTCAGAAGTTTTCCACTTATAAAGGTGACTTTGTCTATGAGTGTTGCTTTTTACAGTGATCACCATGCATTATTTTCATTTTTATTTGTTTCAGTTACCATCATATTTTAATTGCCTACATAAATTTTGCAATGCAACATGTAGAGCTAGTTGTTTATATGTTATGGAGATGCATAGATACAGCAGTTGCCCCACGCAAAGTGCAACCCTGGTTCTTTTACATGGCTAATGTGGAGTATCAATACATTTGACCGTTGTTTTGTAAAGTCTAATCAAAAAGATCATTAGTTCTGTAAGTGGTGTAGCAGGGGATCAAACTTGGGATCCAGTCTAGCGTGTCACTGGTGGACCACCACCATGGTAGAACTCAAACAAGAACGATACTAGGAAACACTTGACCATCTAGACAACACTACAGAATGATGCCAAATAAAGATCAGAGATTGCAATAGATATTACAATACATATTACAATACCTAAAAAAACTCAACTCAGAACAGTTAAGAATTTGTAACAGTTTTGAATAGTGATTTTATTGCATACATGTGACATCCCGGCGGGATTTAAAAAAATCCCGATATTTCAACACTGATCCCGATTCCCGATATTACAGCTTGAATTCCCGATATTTAAAAAAAAATCAACATAAAAAAAAATCAAACACAGCACCTGTATCTAAAATGTAAACCGTGCCTCCGGGCATTGATTGTTATCTGTCCATATCCTAAATTATAGCGGATTAAATGTTGAGTCGCTAATTGACAGCAAGGTGACGTAATAAACAGTTCCAATACCCAAAGTTATTCTCACATGTTTAACTTATCACGTGTTGTGTGTCAGTCAATTGACCTCTTTTGTAATTTGGCAGTAGGTATTACACGCTACGTCATCAAAACTACCCTGTAAATTTACATGTATGAATTCGGCTCAACCTTTGATTTTCTTTGATTAGTGCCGCACTGATAAAGATAAAAGGGGAGCAGAATCATTTAAAGTGGATCATTCAAAACCTGTTTGAGATGTCTAATTAACCTATTTTTAGTGAGTGGGTAATTTTTTGTTTTGTTTAGGAATTACGCAATCATCGAGGCAAAAATGTGGATTTAATTAACAGAACGATTCTTGCATTTATTTTGAGTCTTTTACTTATGTTACGTTATTTAACTGTCAAATTCTTATGTTTATGAATAGTTGTTGCACGTTTTCAAATAGCTTGTGTTTAATTATTGAATGACTGAAAAGACATTATAATTCTTCAAACTGAAAATAATGAAATGTGAAAGTGTGACTGTTTTAGAAATAGCCAGTATGACTACACTTATTTATTTATCTATTTATTTATTTATTTTTTTGGTGAAATAAATTAATATTGATAAACAAAAAAATCATAAAAAGTATTATCATTTAATGATTGTGAGGGTAATATAGATTCTTTGAACCAAATGCGCCAAACACGCACTGAAATTCGAGTCGATAAAAAAATCCAGTTTTGAGCCTCAAAATCCAGCTGAAAATCCAGATTTGGCCCATTTCATTTGTCACATGTATGTTATTGGGATAATAGTTCAAAGGAGTACACCTTCAAACCAATGACCTTTCATTTAAAAATGTATTTCTGAAGAGCTCAAGTTCTTTCATTAGAAATTACTTTACAGAAGGTCAAAATGTATGAAAACTGTTGATTTCTTTTGAATTTATTAAATCTTAATTTAAGGAAAAACTCAATGCTAATAAGTTAATTTAAAAAAAACAACAACAACAACTTACATTTGTGAACTTAAAATTTGAATAGGAGTAGTTTCCCTTATCAATTGTGTCTGAAAATTGAAAAAAAGGAGTATACTAGTATATAAATTTTGATTCAATAAAATCCTAATACAAATGCTAAGTAAATATCATACAATGTACAGTAATAATACATACAGAAGACAATTCTTAATAAAAATTGATTAAACCATTAGCCTGCTGAATTTCTTAAATGGCATACATGCCATAACATCCTGTACGTCTAGGACTGTCCTGGAAATCAGGTGACTGTGAAAATACTAAGATGTCAGTCAACAGTTGTAAGCTGACTCCATACTGTAGGCAAGACTTACCATTTTTTAAGGGTTTAAAAAGTACTGATAAATCAAGTATTGTTGCTTTAAGCAACACCAAAGATAAAAGTGTATAACTAAAACAGTTTCATATTTATGTTTCAGTTAAACTTAAACTGTGACAGACAACAGAGTTAAAGTGAGACATTCTAACATTTGGGTTTTATGTAACATCATATAGGCCACATAGCATCAAAGTAAAGTTACTATTTCTCATTGTTCCCAAAGCCATATAAAACCCAACTGTAAGCACAGATGGACGGACAGATGCTGGGACACAAAGACAGAAGATTTAGGAACAACAGGATTGACAACATCATCCACATACTACAAAGGCTCAAAGTACTATAATACTATCAATTTATAGAAGTTCTTTGATGCTCTGCTTGATTTGCAATTAGCAAAACATATTTGTATCGTAAGTGCAGAACAAAGTATATCTCATAAGTTTTAAGTTACCCAAACATAAATCACAGTAATCTCTGCAGTCAAACAACATATAATATTGTATAGTATAATCTTTATACCTATTCCAACACCATCATCCCAAAACAGATTCCCTTCAGCCTTCATGTTGTCATCTGGTATGACCATCAAATGCATGGGATTCTTTCGACTGAAATTTTAAATGAAGCTCTCATGATTTTTCTGTTTGTTATAATATGACCCCTGAATGATACTGTTACTAGGAAACTGTTTATGTGTGCACAAATATAAGATGTTTGTTATTGTTAGTTTGTTTGGGTTTTACATTGCACCAACACAATTAGGTCATATGGCAATGTTCCAGCTTTACTGATGGAGGAAGACCTCAGGTGCCCTTTTGTGCTTTCAGGCACAGATGGGTACCTGAGTAGAACCACCAATATTTTGAAAGCTAGCTGGATAACTTCCTCACATCAAATAATCCAAAGTCCTTGTCGGGATTTGAATCCACAGCTTTAAGTTGGCAAACATGTTTGTTAACCGATACTTGTTTTATAAAGTTATACCATATTAAGTAGTCAGACTCATGTGCATATTGTTTTACCAGGTTATTACACACTGCCAATGTCTTTATACCATCTTGTTGTGTATGTTATTAGAAAAATTTTGATTATGTTATTTGAACAAGAGCGATCAGTAATCACATGTGTCGCCTCATGATGGCCAATTTCATGTTGGGACAAATTTTGTGACAGACGGACAGACAGACGGACAGTGCACAACTAGACTTGGTACTGATCATTCCTGTAAAGTTTGGATAAAATTGCAGTAGTTTATGAGGAGTAGTCCGGACAAGCTTTTGCGTATCTGGCAACACAAAGAAAAAAACACCTTTTTATCAAAGGGCCATAACTCGGCCAAAAATCATTCAACCGGAAAACCCGTGCAATATGCGCAAGGACTTGAGCTACAGATCAATCCTGTAAAGTTTCATTGAAATTGCATTAGTGGTATAAGAGAAGTAGTCCGGACAAACTCTAAAATTAAAAATTATTAAAGGGCCATAACTCTGACAAAAATCATTGAACCGGAAAAAGCTGACAATATGCACAACTAGACTTGGTACTGATCATTCCTGTAAAGTTTGGATGAAATTGCACCAGTAGTTTATGAGCAGTAGTCCGACAAGCTTTTGTGTATCTGGCAACACACAGAAAAAACACCTTTTTGTCAAAGGGCCATAACTCGGCCAAAAATCATTCAAACCGGAAAACCCGTGCAATATGCGCAAGGACTTGAGCTACAGATCAATCCTGTAAAGTTTCATTGAAATTGCATTAGTGGTATAAGAGAAGTAGTCCGGACAAACTTTAAAATTAAAAATTATTAAAGGGCCATAACTCTGACAAAAATCATTGAACCGGAAAATGCTGACAATATGCACAACTAGACTTGGTACTGATCATTCCTGTAAAGTTTGGATGAAATTGCACCAGTAGTTTATGAGCAGTAGTCCGGACAAGTTTTGTGACGGACGGACGGACAGACAGACAGACGGACAGACGGACAGACAGACGACGGAGAAGTGATCCCTATATGTCGCCACTACTCCGTAGAGGCGACACAAAAATGATTGTGTGTATTATAACATACTATGTAAATTAATTATGACTTTTTGTTCTAAAAAATATTTATGGCTTTGTCATTATTTAGTATGACTTTATTAGAAACTTACATGAATATGATTATACAATGTTATGAAATGTGTATGTGTATTATTAAGAATGTTCATACCATCAAAGTCAAATAGACACTGATATGATACAGCTATAATAAATACTGTATCTAATACATGAACTCACTTAATAGTCTCTAAAAGTGACATTATTCTCAATTTTTTGCTGTCATTATGAGTTGAATTAGTAATTTATTTCAAAAGATACTATTATAATGATAACTGTCATATAATTCATAAGAAAAAATATTAATGATACTAAATATAAATATAAAAAAGTCTTGTATTTTAAAAAGACTAGTTACCCACTCAACATTACCAATGCATTCTGAACAATATTTAAAGAAATTTCCATTGGTCACATGGATAATTGATTTATTTTTTTTTGATAGTAAAATATAAATATGAACAGAATTATTGCAAAATGTCAAGTTAATTTCATTTTACCTGTTCACGGACCATTTACACTTAGATAGGCATAATGTCACTTACCAAAACATAATTGTTTATATTACCTGTGAACTGTGTTGTTAGCAGGATCTTGTGTTGGCACTATATACCCTCCCCTCAGGAAAAGTGGTATAAAATCTCTAGGAGCATCCACTGTCACTGTCCTGTTTCTTGACATTTCTTCTCCCTAGATAATAATTATACAAATTTAATCCTTTCAGGTCACACTTAATTCAAAGTTAGGCATATATTTGAGTTTACAGACCCATGAATTATTTGTGATATTTTCTTTGTGTGTCTTTCAAACAAAATATATCAAAATTTAGTGTCAAATCATTCTAAGAATATGATTTTATATTAGATTCTCTTAAGTTGACAAGGAACCAAAAAATCACATACTATTCAACATGACAGTTTATTTATTAAAGGCCCATTATGTCCCAGATATGCTTCTTAATAGCAAATTTATTTTGAGTGCCCTCTTATAATTTTCAAACAAATACTCATTGCTTAATGATCTGAGCTATATTTACTTACGTGTTACTTTTTGGCAATAAGAACAGTCACATGTAAATTGGTTTAGTATTTTGTACGGAAGTCAAAATACTACTTTGTTTACAAACTGCTACTTTTTATAACAAATAATTTCACATTCAGTGCTACTTTCTTCAGGTTAAAAGGATCAACATGTTTAAAACAATTATACAGATATTATACAATTCAAATTTGCCATTTAGAAAGATTTGGTTTCTGAGGCATAATGGGCATTTAAGATGAAGGAATTTTGATCCTTACCGTGTAATAATGAAACCATCTAGCATCTGGTAAGTACACATCTTTATATATATGTCCCTGAAATACAAAATACTTCTGAGTTTGTTTTACATTTAAAACAGTGTTTTAATTACTTTTATGTTTACAGCAGAAAAAATTTAAGTTCAGTCATTATTTTACTGTTACAACATTGCAAGGCAATTCAAGTACTGAGAGATCATGTGGTAATTTTAATAACTACATGTACATATATTTTCATTAAAAAAACAATTTGACTAGCAATTTTTCCAGTACTCTACAATTTAAAATCAGAAAAACAATTTTGACACAATTTTAAAAACAATACTCTACTTGTTCTAAAACTGGTGCAATGAGAAGTGCACTGGCCCACATGAATTGTGTATCAACATCCCATGTTCTCTTGTCTCCTGGAAACCTAGAAATTATATTTTAAACACACTTTGCTTAATGCATAATTCAAATACCATTGTTAATTCAACTTGTTTTATTTTTATCATAAATAAAATACAAATATTGTGAAGTGAACAACATATGCTGGGTTGGGAAAAATCAATACAGACATGAAAATAAAAGTTGTTACTAATTTGTTAGTAATTTTAACCATGTTAAACATCTGAAATGGACTTGTTCAAATCAATCATCACTAACAGGGAAAAATTTTAAAAAATGGATTTAGTCATCAAAAATATACATATCTAGCGAACACATTTATCAAAAATTACTGAACTGTGACTAACGTTTGTATTTTAACAGTAATTACATACAACATATATACATCATCATGGAGCACTTTGACAACGTCAACGGCTTCTTATTAACTTCATGTTTACCCGCTATTCAATTTCTTCCGATTTCAACAGCCATGGTACATGTCTGGCGTATACTTAATACATGTTATGTTGCTTTTACTTTATGGATTTCATATTTAAAATTATTATTTAAAAACAAAACTGTCACTGGTTTCCATGCTGTTGTGAGATGTCTGTCTTTTTCAAAGGTTGTTGTAAGGCAATATCCGATATCTCGCCCATGCTAGCTTTAGGCGTCTGGAGCGTTTCTTATACGATATACTGCCATCGCCGCTTCTTAATCTTGTTTGACATTTAAACACAACTTGCCTTTAACATTTTATGGTTGGTTTTGTTTTTAAAGTAAGGATTAAAATCTCAGCTGGTGCCATATTAGCTTTGCTATGAAGTTAAATATCATTACGTTGCTCCGTCCGTAACTTCGACGTAATTTTTGCAACACAAAATTTATGCACCTTCATTGCCTATAACCGTCGTTAACAAGCTGTTTATTTGCGTATGACGTCATAATTTTCACTAAATATCATGTAATAGTATCTCATGATGTCACAAAATTAAAACGAGAGTTTGCGTTAAAATTACAACTTTTAGCAACTTATTACTCGAGTAGCTATTGTCATGAAATCAAAGTGCTCCGTGATTCGTTAATCATGTTGCCATGGTGATCGGCCCTTTGCGAATATTACTGTTATGATGTTTTTTGATTTAGAAATATGTAGCAAATAAATCCTTTAGCAAAATATTCAATCTTCATATTGATAATGACTGTTTATAGTAATTTAATAGTCTTGTCTACGAACTTTCCGGACAACCCTCGTACAAGGTGAAATCAGAGAAATTTAAGTATAAATTTACAAAGATTTACTTTGATTTTTTTTGCAAGTGACAAAGAATCAGCCTTAGACAAATCTGTTTGTGATATTGAATTGTAAGAAGAAAGAGGGGACAAACTTTAAGATGTTTATATAAACTTCTGAAAAAATCTATGCAAAAATTATCATAATACCACTTTTTTTATCATATTTTTATTGTCACCACTAAAAAATAATATTGGCATATCCTCCAGAGAGTCATCTTCAAGGTACGTAAATACAGATATTTTCAAAAAAAAATAACCACCAGCTCTTAATCATATAACATGACTTATCAATCATGCATAAACATTGAGCCTTGTTAAGAAGACTTTCTTTCAGTTCTTCTATTTAGCGTAGCAAGGGATCAAACTGCTAATAATGTATCATAGGTATTGGAATAATACTTACTCATGCATCATAGATCTGATGATAGTACCACCTTCAGTATGTACTCTATAAAACTGTGTATATAGGTATGGCAGTAGACTGTATCGAATTGAATATGCAATTTTTGACGAGTATGCCACATGCTCACCAAATAAAGCTGGATCCTGATCCTATATAATACAAAAATATTGCCATTACTTATAACCTTATCCTATATAACACACAAAAATATGACAATGCTTATATTATGATCCTATAATCATTACTTATAATCTGATCCTATATAACAAAATTATAACCAATTCTTGACTTGCACCTATGCAACAAAATTATGACCATCACATAAAACCTGATCCTATATAACAAAATAATAACCAAAACATATAACATGATCATATATAAAAAATTATAACCAAAACATATAACCTGATCCTACAAAATAAAATTATAATCAAAACATATAATCTGATCCTACATAATAAAATTACAACCATCATATATAATATGATCCTATATAACAAAACTATAAACAAAACATATAACCTGATCTTATATAATGAAAATATAGCCATCACATATAATCTGATGCTATAAAATGAAATTATAACCAACACATATAACCTGATCCTATATAACATAAAAATATCACTTTTACTTATAACATGTGACATTGTATATATATAACAAAGAGAAATAAAGCTGACCATTACATACATTTACATACATTTATAAAATAATCCTACATTATAACAAACAAGAACACTAACTATCACATATAACTTGATCCTATATAACACATATATAAAAAAATAATAAAAAACAAAACAATCCAATTTATAAATCATTAAAGTAAAAGAAAAAAAATCTTTAAGGAAAAATTTCTAACTTAAAACTGTTTCGTTCAAATAAAATATCAAAACAAATAAATCAAATCCAAGCTGAGTGCATCAGTTTATTTCTCAAATATTTATCATGCAAACGGTAACTAAAACTATGAGATTTGGAAATGAAAATGTAAAAATCCCATTCTGTATGACATAAGAACTCACTCACACTATCCAACAAATAAATAAAGACAAGACAGATCCTTGACAAATCAAATCAAGGTAGTTGTTAGCATAGTCACAGACACTTGGGGTGTGGAGCTAAAAACGCCTTTAAAATCCAAATAAAATGTATAAATATATATCTATAATAATTATTATAGATGTTGAAATATGAAATTCAATTTTTTTCAAAACAGCTTATATTAAGTTTTTTTGATATATATGATCAATACATGTGCTGGGATTGACAAATTTGGATTTTAAAGGCGTTTTAAGCTCCACATCCAAAGTGTCTGTGAGCATAGTGTCACAGTTGTGCAATTTACAATAGTAAATATATACAGCACAGAAAGAAATATTGATAATGAATTATGAAATGGCAATTTTACCTTCATGCCTTTACCATTGTGGTTCCTACTAAAAGTATAGAAAGCCCCAAGTTGCATCCATCGCTGACACATTTCTACCGAAGGCTCTGAGAAAAATCCACAGATATCAGCCCCAGTCTAAATATTAGAAAATATTGCATCAGATATATTATTTGTTTTAACAAACAAAATCTACAAATTTTTCTATTTTTTTCTATGATTCAGTCATTTTTACCACAACATGTGCTCTTTCATTCATGACATCATCAATAGTTCTTGAATGTTGAAAATATCATGAATTTTTGTTATAACTTTAACATCAATTGTGTGCAAATTTTCATATGTTTCTTATATTCAAGCATATTTTACTTGAGACAGAGTATTTTTCTGATGACTTTTCAACTTACTTATGATGAATTCTTTTTATCCACATTCAAATATAATTGGCTTCTTTGAACATTATTCTTTATAATTTCTTTACTGAAACGCATGCAATAATAAAAAAAAAATTAAGCAAACTTACATAGGGAATTCCAAAGAGATTAAACTCAATAATTCCTGAAATATGAAAAAGTAAATAAATTATGCCTTCCACATTTAATCAAATGACTTGTAAAATCACTATCTTTTTAACATTTTGAACAATTACAGTTTACTCATCAAATTCATGACATTTGAAATTAAATTTAAACCAAAATCACTTTTCTATAAGCTGGATTCTAAAAGAGCTTTCCTCTTAGTAAAACTAACATGACATTTTGTGCAAAATTTCTTGCATTGACCAGCACAAGGTTTAGCAGAAGCTGTTTCAAGAGGTTTGTAACCTAAAAGCAGCAATGTCTTAATGTTTTGCTCACTTTTTATATTATACAGGTTATAAAGTTTCAGGATGCTATCTTAGATTTTTCACTGCATAAACAGTATCTGTCACATAATAAAGCATAAAGAGTAATAAACAGACAAAGAAAATGCTACAGATATAAAATAAAGTATTACCTATGATAGAGTCATGTAGATTTCTCCAGAAGCTGTCATTGTCACCTAGCCAGTGGGCACCATACTTCCCACCTGAAGGGTATGTTGACCTTGAAACTACAACGCCTCGTTCACCTGTGGCATTTCGTAAACCCCTGTAATCAAAATTTACAATTACTGTCAAACTGGTATGTAAAAAAAGAAATTGTGTCAGATGCTGATCATATGATACTAACCAAACAGTGGACAAAATTCATGATCTGTTCTTGGTAGAGGTAGATGCCTTATGGCCTAATCATTGACCTACTAGTACTATGCTGCTGCCAAAAATCTTGTTTTGAAAATAGTTACTGGCCAACAATTTGACAGACTATATATTTGTAACTGGCGCTTTTTACATTCCATTACTTACTACTTACAGAAATGGAGAAAGTTTAAATAGTAAATATTTGATAGTTTGTAATTGGTAGGATATATATTTTTCATCACACAAAATCATACAAAATTTCTAAATTTCCCAAATTGAAAATTAATGCTTGCAGTTTTCCATGAAGTGAAGCATGCCTGTGACAGTCATTCCTAGAAGTAAATTATTTGTTATTCTGCTTTCTATCATAATATATACCAGTTAAAAACTGGGACACTTTTTGTTAAAACTCTCCCCCAATGAAGGATATATATCATTGAACAAAGTTTGAAAATTTTATTTTATTTCAACAGTTATAGATTACCACCCTATAAAAAAATAAATGTACCTTTAAAGCAGCACATCAGTCTCCAGATTCATTCTAATGTCCATGAACAATTTGAAAATGCATTTAAAAGTAAAATATTGTGAAGAGAACAAAGAAAATAATTTTCACATTGCACCCAGCACTTACAACTCATGTAACTTACCAAAAAGAGGTCAAAATATGCACAAATAGCCCTTACTGCGTTAAAAATTGCACATTACATGGAAATTATTGCTTTTATCTTTAATTTTTTTTACTTCCTTAAAAGCTCAATACTCTTTTCTCAAGTTTGACTTTCTTAAAATATTTTGGTTCATCTGGAGGCATGTACCTTTAAATAATAGTAAGCGTTGAACTTATGAAAGCAATGTGCTCACCTTAAAGTAGGTTCCATTTCACTCCAGCCATATAAACTATGTACATCATAATGATTGTATTTCCCACCACCTTGTTTACCTACCATACATAATGTCTTCTCCGATAAATAATCCCCAGTAACTGATCCTGAAAATTATAAATCTTCAATGAATTCCTTTATCATATACTGCATACAGATATTTTTAAAAAATTTTTTTTTTAGATTCTCATCAATGCACATATAAAATACAATATGAATACACAATGCCAATCTATAAGATTTATATAAGAATAAAAAGTTGAATCACTATTTAAATATAAAAATATAAAATACCCTTGCGGATCTGTGTTAAAAAAAATTTAATATAGTAAATTAATATACTGGGGTGACAAGGAAATAATATATAAGTCACATTTAATCAAATCAAATTCGAGTGGCCAAGTGGTTAATGCGTCAGACTAGTAATCTAAGGATTGCTGATCGCGTGGGTAGGGGCAAGCTGTTGTTTCCTTGAGCAAGAAACTTTACATTCATTTCTTAGTACTGGTTGGTTCCAGGAAAGGATTGGAGAGTGTTTCAAAAAGCTTATAGCTTACAACACAATCGAACTAAAATAAATTTGTGTAAACTAATCAAATCAGGTTTACAAGATAAGCAAAGGTATGTTTGAATAGTACCTCTGAAAAACACACAAAGTTATCTAAGCTAAATGGAAGTGAAATTTTGAAAAGAAAATATGTCAAACAATATTGGATCAGATTAAATAGACTCCATTGAGGATTTTTTTTTACTCTTGGAGTAATATGCAATGGAAGTCCTTTAAGAATTATTTCCAGCACAAGTATGCTCATGGGAGGAAAGATAACTTGACATGATCAAAGAATTAAATACTCTTACAAGCAAAAATCAAATGCTAAGAATATTTTTATTTATATAGTCTACCATTTTTTTTTCACCAAAATTATGTGCAAATAATTAAAACAATACTAGATGACGGAGAAATCTATCTTCAGTATTATAATATTGACATTAAACTTACTAGTTTTTGAACAATAATGTGGAAATCATGCTACAATTTTCAATAGTAAGGTTATATGACTGGAACTTTTTAACACAATTTTTTCAGAAAACGTATGTATGAAGATGGCCTGACTTTACACTAGATTAGGTAAGTCAATTTCAACTGTGTTACCATGCAAGCTGTTTAGAACTATATTAAATATTTACTAACTTGGTTTATATGGTGGTATATCTAGAGTATTGTTGTCCAGTGTACATTTAAGTGTCCAGTATGGTTTGTCCTTCTCCGGCCAGTTCCAGGGATGCAGCCCATTTGTGTCAAAGTTTGCTGGTTCATTCATATCCTAAATTAATATAGTTTTACAGTAACTGCCATTACTATTTTGTCAAGATGATATCACAGACAACCATTTACTTTCTATTTTTTTTTTTTGTATAAAAAAAAATAAAATAAGATGTGATATACATTTATATATTTTTGATTTGGTTTAACCTTGACATTATCAAAGTCAGAATTCATATCTATTATAAAGAAGAAATAAAACCTCATGATTATCATGTAAACTTATGTTAAAAATCATATATATATGTTTCAAGAATACCTACAGTAGACTAGGTAAAGTATAATTTTCCCTTGTCTTTTATAATTTCATCCAAAAAAAGGCTTGCAAAGATTTGTTATCAATGTAACTACAGAGGAATCTAATAAACATACAAAATTTTCTTCAATGTTCAAAAACAGCTTGATCGAATCAAAGTACAATGTTACAACAAAGTGAAATGCAGTTCAAGGAAATTTTAAAAAATCTGAACTGACTTTCAAAAACAAATCTGTTAAATAGTAAAAGATGACTTACAATCCATAGACCATCAAAATTAAGGGTATCATGGAACTTGGTGATTGCTTTGCTCCACCAGTCTTTGGTGCCGTTGTTCAAAAAATCTGGGAAGGCAACTTTACCTTTAGGCCAAACCTGTACACAGACAACAGAATTAAAAAGTTACAATAATTACAAGTAACATGTTTAAATTTTCAAAGTCATTTTCCTAGACACTCACTTCCTATCTTCATTTTTGAAAGTTTTCAAACCTTGTGTTAAAACAAATTTTTCGATACTATTGCATTTAAAACTGCATATTTATACAAAAGACATTATGAAAAATGAACAGTTAATAGTACATGTATATCAATGAACTATTTATTGAGGGGTCTTACATAACCAAGCATGATATCAGAGTTATTAGGTCTTGAATCCATTGGTCCTGTATTATTAGGCCACTTGATGAAGACATCCTCTGAAACCCCTGTGTCATATGGCCAGTAACCATCTGTCTCATTGGCAATTAAGGCAGGATCCTGCAAATAAAACAATCTATTTAGAAGTAAACCTCTACTTAGAATAATAATGTCTCGCGACACTCTAAATAAATGCTAAGATGGCAAAGGATTTTTTTCCTCTAACTTATATGGAAAACATAGAAAACTATCATTTTAGTATACAGTTAAAAAAACAAACAAGTAATAAAAGTGTTGTAAAAAACAACAACAAAAAAACAACAAAAAACACAAGTTATCAAAGTGTTGCAATAAAAAAATTCAATTGCAAGCAATAAATATATCGCATATGATTCTCATGGATATATCATTTATTTAAACAAATTGTATGAGGAATAGATTTCAAATTTTCGCCTGTACATAAAGAAAGTGGGTTAAGATGTTGTGTTTCTTGATGAAAAGAGGAAAACAAGTAATGAAAATGTTGCCATAATTGATAATAATGATATACCAACCAAAATAATGATAAAATGCATTCCACCAGCCTGTAGTTCTTTAATATATTCTGGTAGACCTGCAAAGTTGACATGATCATAGGTAAAATCTTTCCTCTCATCCATGTGGTCTATATCAGCATACTGTATATCCTGTAATCAAAATACATAGAGGTTATAACAGAGCATAGAGCCTAACCAGGATGTGATAATCTGTCCAATAAACAAAATCAAGAACCCTGCAAGCAAGAAAAAGTCATCACATCAGAAAGCATGTGCTGCAACAATTACTACTCACTGCATCAATTACTACACACTGCAATAATTACTACACACTCCATCAATTAATACTTATCGCATTAATTACTACTCACTGCATCAATTAATACTCACTGCATCAATTAATACTTGTCGCATCAATTACTACTCACTGCATCAATTAATACTTGTCGCATCAATTACTACTCACTGCATCAATTAATACTTGCTGCATCATTTATTACTAACTGCATCAATTACTACTCACTGCATCAATTAATACTTGTCACATCAATTATTACTCACTGCATCAATTACTACTTGTTGCATCAATTACTACTCAGTGCATCAATTAATACTTGTTGCATCAATTATAACTAGCTGCATCAATTACTACTAACTGTATCAATTAATACTTGTCGCATCAATTACTACTTATTGCATCAATTAATACTTGTCGCATCAATTACTACTTATTGCATCAATTAATACTTGTCGCATCAATTACTACTTATTGCATCAATTAATACTTGTCGCATCAATTACTACTTATTGCATCAATTACTACTTGTCGCATCAATAAATACTTGTCGCATCAATTACTACTTACTGCATCAATTACTACTCACTGCATCAATTAATACTTGTCGCATCAATTACTATTTACTGCATCAATTAATACTTGTCGCATCAATTACTACTTACTGCATCAATTACTACTCACTGCATCAATTAATACTTGTCGCATCAATTACTACTTACTGCATCAATTACTACTCACTGCATCAATTAACACTTGTCGCATCAATTACTATTTACTGCATCAATTAATACTTGTCGCATCAATTAACACTTGTCGCATCAATTACTACTCACTGCATCAATTAATACTTGTCGCATCAATTACTATTTACTGCATCAATTGGGAGCCAAGGTCTATGAGCGCTATACTGAGATAAGCGTTATAACGGAGAGCGAATTATCGTGGCTACAGTGCACTCAATTTCTACTCAATGAATGCACTACTTATTATTACTTTTATTATTACGGACTCTTTTAATGTAACATGTGGATTAAATACAAACATATCACCTCTTCTAAAATAAACCTTTATAAACTGCTTGCTCACATTCAATTGCCAAATATATAAAACAGTCTGAAAATTGTCTTAATGTTTAGTAATATGACCTTTTACATGATATTTCCACTATATACCATTAAGTATCTGTTTATTTATGATTAACAATTATCATATGGAATTTGTAAAATGGACTTGTCCACTGAGAGTTTAAAGTGTGCAAATATCAAAGTAATAAAATTGAGAAAATAACAGTACAGAACATGTTCAGGCTGAATGGATAAAGCCGACTGTTGTGACTATACAGGTAGTGTAGACAGATTCACTTACTTTCAGAAGGTTCAAGCAGTCTGACTACCATGTCAATACAGAATACAGAACAAAACTTACATGAGGTATTTGGGCAGCCCTTGTCCTGTCTACAGCAGCTTTCATATTATCTAGACTGTCATAACCCCATCTACATAGCTGGAATCCCAGCGACCAATATGGTACCATTACAGGGTGACCTATTACCTGTAATACAAACATTAAGACATAAGTTGGTTATATTGTAAGATAGTAAACATATATAATAATGTAAAAAATAATATATATAGTCATACACCAGAAATTTAAAAGTAAGTCATTTTATAATTACAAAACACATTTTTTAATGCTACTATTGTAGGAATAGAAAAAAAAACACTTTAAATATGACATACATGCACTACAATAAATTCTGTATGAATTATATAGTACCTGTAGTAGTCTGAAACATGAATAATTATGACTTAAGAGCAATTACAGAAACAAAATGTTATATGAAAATGGCCAAGACATTAATACTGGCTGTTTATTAGGGACAACGAATTATACAACACTTTGTATTGCTTGTTTGCTTTGGGTTAAGAAAATTCAATCTTAAAAAGTAAATGAAATTCAATCAACATCAATAGTTCAGAAGGCCCAGGAAAATACTACAATATTGAAATAAAGAACAAGGTGACAATATTAGCAACCAACACACAATTTTTGTTTTAAATTCTGGTAAATATGATACAGGACTTATAAACAATAATACAATATATAGTTACAGATGTATATTGTTGAATAACTTCCTCTGGGCTCTGTCCTAGGAAAATGTAGAAATCTAAGATACCTCCTATTGTTCTATATGTAACTCTAGGCATTGGTTCTAACACCACCTCTGAAATAAATGATCATGTTTGCCATTTTACTCACATAGGTAGCTTAAGGTCCATTTCTACTATTAGAGATAAATAAAGCTTAAGAATATAGATGACAATCACAAATTTCATCTTTTGTTTTGTCACACCAAAACTATGAAGGTTATATGGTGTATTTTTAGCTTTACTGGTTAAGGAAGACCTCAGATGTCACTACTGAACAGTACTCTAGGCATGTGTTGGCACCTAAATAGAACCTACATCATTGTTAATATGTATTTTGCACTGTACTGTACATGAAAGTTTTCTGCACACTTGTGAACTCAAGACATGCACACTTGTGAAGTCTTAGTATCTGCTCAAGACAATGCACACTTGTGAAGTCTGCATATCTGCTCAAGACATACACACTTGTGAAGTCTAAGTATCTGCTCAAGACGATGCACACTTGTGAAGTCTGCATATCTACTAAAGACCTTCACACTTGTGAAGTCTGCATAATCTGCACTGTGAAGTTGAAGACATGAACATTTGTGAAATATGATGCATTTTCATAAGCTGAATATCTTCTGCAGGTTTAACTGTATGAAGGGAAAATATCATTTTTATTTATTTTTTTAATAATGCCTGAAGTTACTGATAAGAAATTAATTATCAGCATACTTGTTTTATATAGACATGCTAACGTAGAAAGATATTATATACACATTATTATAATTGTAATTTCTTCACTTTTTTAGCTTTGAAATTTGACAATTAAGCTATCAAAACATGAAAAGGTTAATGTATCTTGCTAGGATTAAAATTAAAGAAGCTCATTAGATTCTACTATTGGAACAAATGGACAATATACATTTAATCTTACCCATAGCATTGGTGTTCAGTAGAAGCACAGCATGGGCATTGCCTTTATCATCTTCTAAATTCATGTAAAATGGATGTGCTCCATACAGATTGGAATAATCCTGAAATATAAACAAACATGCATTAAAATAATACAATAACTAGAACTGTGTCCAAAGGACACGGATGTCCCACTGACAACTTATATATGGTATATAGTGAAAAAATCAACAAAGGGCTATAATTCTGTTAAATTTGGTTGCAGCAAAAATTCCTTCCTTTACTACCATCTACACATTAAAGTTGTTCATCCCTTGAAGTTAAAGCATAATCTGCCATCTGGTTTAAGAGGAGTTGCGTTCACAAAATTTCTACATAGTATATAGTGAAAAAATCAACAAAGGGCCATAATTCTGTTAAATTTGGTCGCAACAAAAATTCCTTCCTTAACTACCATCTACACATTAAGGTTGTTCATCCCTGGAAGTTTAAGCAAAATCTGCCATCTGGTTTAAGAGAAGTTGCGTTCACAAAATTTCTATATGGTATATAGTGAAAAATCAACAAAGCGCCATAATTCTGTTAAATTTGGTCGCAACAAAAATTCCTTCCTTCACTACCATTTACACATTAAGGTTGTTCATCCCTGGAAGTTTAAGCAAAATCTGCCATCCGGTTTAAGAGGAGTTGCGTTCACAAAATTTCTACATAGTATATAGTGAAAAAATCAACAAAGGGCCATAATTCTGTTAAATTTGGTCGCAGCAAAAATTCCTTCCTTTACTACCATCTACACATTAAGGTTGATCATCCCTGGAAGTTTAAAGCAAAATCTGCCATCAGGTTTAAGAGGAGTTGCGTTCACAAAATTTCTACATAGTATATAGTGAAAAAATCAACAAAGGGCCATAATTCTGTTAAATTTGGTTGCAGCAAAAATTTCTTCCTTTACTACCATTTACACATTAAGGTTGTTCATCCCTGGAAGTTTTAAGCAAAATCTGCCATCCGGTTTAAGAGGAGTTGCGTTCACAAAATTTCTATATGGTATATAGTGAAAAATCAACAAAGGGCCATAATTCTGTTAAATTTGGTCGCAACAAAAATTCCTTCCTTTACTACCATTTACACATTAAGGTTGTTCATCCCTGGAAGTTTAAGCAAAATCTGCCATCCGGTTTAAGAGGAGTTGCGTTCACAAAATTTCTATATGGTATATAGTGAAAAAATCAACAAAGGGCCATAATTCTGTTAAATTTGGTCGCAGCAAAAATTCCTTCCTTTACTACCATTTACACATTAAGGTTGTTCATCCCTGGAAGTTTAAGCAAAATCTGCCATCCGGTTTAAGAGGAGTTGCGTTCACAAAATTTCTACATAGTATATAGTGAAAAAATCAACAAAGGGCCATAATTCTGTTAAATTTGGTCGCAGCAAAAATTCCTTCCTTTACTACCATTTACACATTAAGGTTGTTCATCCCTGGAAGTTTAAGCAAAATCTGCCATCCGGTTTAAGAGGAGTTGCGTTCACAAAATTTCTACATAGTATATAGTGAAAAAATCAACAAAGGGCCATAATTCTGTTAAATTTGGTCGCAGCAAAAATTCCTTCCTTTACTACCATCTACACATTAAGGTTGATCATCCCTGGAAGTTTAAAGCAAAATCTGCCATCAGGTTTAAGAGGAGTTGCGTTCACAAAATTTCTACATAGTATATAGTGAAAAAATCAACAAAGGGCCATAATTCTGTTAAATTTGGTTGCAGCAAAAATTTCTTCCTTTACTACCATTTACACATTAAGGTTGTTCATCCCTGGAAGTTTTAAGCAAAATCTGCCATCCGGTTTAAGAGGAGTTGCGTTCACAAAATTTCTATATGGTATATAGTGAAAAATCAACAAAGGGCCATAATTCTGTTAAATTTGGTCGCAACAAAAATTCCTTCCTTTACTACCATTTACACATTAATGTTGTTCATCCCTGGAAGTTTAAGCAAAATCTGCCATCCGGTTTAAGAGGAGTTGCGTTCACAAAATTTCTATATGGTATATAGTGAAAAAATCAACAAAGGGCCATAATTCTGTTAAATTTGGTCGCAGCAAAAATTCCTTCCTTAACTACCATCTACACATTAAGGTTGATCATCCTGGAAGTTTAAGCAAAATCTGCCATCCGGTTTAAGAGGAGTTGCGTTCACAAAATTTCTACATAGTATATAGTGAAAAAATCAACAAAGGGCCATAATTCTGTTAAATTTGGTCGCAGCAAAAATTCCTTCCATTACTACCATTTACACATTAAGGTTGTTCATCCCTGGAAGTTTAAGCAAAATCTGCCATCCCGTTTAAGAGGAGTTGCGTTCACAAGATTTCAGGACGTACGGACAGACGGACGGATGTTCTAACAGGAGAGTAATTATGTGGCTACTTTATTGTTCTCTCTATTGTTCTTTTTAGCCACACAAAAGAAAATAGCCACATTAAAGCATTACGGAATGAATAACATCAAACAGAAAGAACAGTTACATATTGTCCCTCTAGCCACATAATTACTCTCCTGTGAGTGCGGACAGACTTATGGATGGACCGACAGACGGACGGACAAGTGCAACGCTATATGCTCCCACTTTGTAGGGGCATAAAAATTACAAATATAATCTTTTGCTGACTAATATCCGATGTTTGTGACCTCTAGAGTGACAATGATTTGACCTGCAATTTTTGTATCTTGAAAGAACTTTTAAATGTCTACCTACATTTATTAAGGACTGCATTTTGTCAAAGTGCTGATCTTGGATTCGTATCTTTAAATTTAAACAAAGTTTTATTATATAACCCTAGATTTTTCAATTGCAACTCATTTTGGATTTTTGTTTGTTAATTAAAGACATTACTTAAAGACTTTTTGCAATTAAAATGAAAAAGAAAAAGTTGCCAGACATCAGACAATGACAGGCATTAAGTGCTCAATTAAGTCACATTAAGGCACTTTGAAGAACAACAAGAACTGTCATACAAATCATAGAGGATATTGAATGAGTGCAGGTTCAATACTGAATTTATTGAACAAGTTGTATAAAGTTATATAATGCCAGCCTCTGGTGAGCAAAATGTTGTTTTTTTTGTTTTGTTTTTTTTAACAAGTTTAATTAATTCAGTAATAAATCTATACAAATTTAATATACTATTTATCACATCACCAAAATAAAGAATGTTTAAAGAACAAAAGAATAATTTTTCTTTGACATTCAGCACGTCTTTGAACTATCTTTGTATAACACAAAATATATACAACATATATGCACAGCCATGCAATACCATTATTACAGTGTCGAAAAATTGGCACGGGTATGTGATACATTAAAATATATATAAACACTGTCATAAGAGACAAGAAGATTTCCAAATGGCCAAACTTATGCTTAAATATGATTTTAAGTGAAATTGTAAAGAGGCAAAAAATGCATGGTACATGTACAAAATTATGTAAAATATAATTTTATATCATATTCCATACAGGTATACTTACAGGGGAGTTAACAGCAGCATCCCTGGTAAAGATTGGCCAGGTTCTATAATCAAGATCATGTTTCAAGTGGAAATGTCGATGCTCACCAAGACCATAGAAATTCTTTGATGGAAGTTTGGAGGAAATCTGAAGATACTGCTCTGAAAAGATGAGAGGCCCTGCTGATGTGTCCCAACTGAAATATAAATTTGTCATTTATTATGAGAGGCCCTGCTGATGTGTCCCAACTGAAATATAAATTTGTCATTTATTATGAGAGGCCCTGCTGATGTGTCCCAACTGAAATATAAATTTGTCATTTATTATGAGAGGCCCTGCTGATGTGTCCCAACTGAAATATAAATTTGTCATTTATTATGAGAGGCCCTGCTGACGTGTCCCACCTGAATATAAATTTGTCATTTATTTAGCATACTTAGTAGCCATCTGTCTGCATATTTTCTGCAATGCCCTCCTTTTGTTCCTAACTTATGTCTTGTTTTATCTATGGTTGATTTTTTTCAAGAATTTCATTATCAAAATGTTAAAATGAGCATCTGCCAGTAAAGGCAAGAAGGTCTGTCAGTATCCCTTCTTTTTTTTTAAACTGAAAGACATTTTTGTTTATCAATGTATTTAGGATTTTCTTTTTGTTTTGTTTAAAATGTATATTATACATAAACAAGATGTTTTTTATAAAAAGAAATCACATTGTATCTGTTTATAGTTAAAGTAGTTACAGTTAAGTTAATAAAGTTTTTATTAGCTATAACATGTTAACATGGAATAGGTTCATATCTAGGAAGAACCACAAACATTCTGTGAGCCAGATGGATATTTTTCTTTCATGGCATATTTCAGTGCTATGAACATTCAAGTATCTGAATCAACAACAGCATGGAGCAAGTGACTAAGGAATAATGTAACCACTGTGTGCTATGATAACTAGGAAATGTCTACTTACATTACAGTATTGGTATCTTTTCGTATAACTTTTACAAAGAATTCATCTCTTTCGTTAGAATACTGAATATCATATAAAGACTGGTTGTTGTACTTCTCATGTGGAAGATTTAACTCCACTGGAGCCTCATATCTCTCATGATCCCAGTCTGTGATCTGTAAATACCATGAACACAAAAACATTAGAATCAGACGTTCTGTAGAATCTGGTAAATACATTTATATTCAAATATAAATAGAGGATATTTAATTTTTTTTCTATAAATACAGGATTTATTTCATCTAGTGGTATGAAAATAAATATTTCATGAGTGGTGACAACCACGATTGAAATATGATACTTTTCATACCACAAGATGAAGATAAATCCTGTATTTATAGAAAAAAAACTTTAATTTTATGTAAATTATATACATTTGTCTCTTTTATGACACAAGAATTTGAAAGACTTTCCCTTTAATTTGTGTATTGACTAAATTTAGAAGAAAGTAGTCCGGCAAAACATCATTGAAAAGTTTCAATGCAGTGGAAAAAGAAAACAGAATAAAAACAAGCATTTTATTTCATCATTTTTCAATATTTCATTTATAAGTATGTAATAAACAGATATATAAAGTTTGTTTGTTTGTTTGTTTGTTTCATTTTACGCCTTTTCCTAACAGTAGATATATAAAGTAAGCCTATAGATTGCTTGCTTATTTTGTATGGGATGATAAGTGCACATCATGTCAATATCATTAGCTTGTTTAGAAAACAGGTGCACATCCAAATACTGGTAAACAGTAGATATAGTGAACACACTGCATCACATAGGAGATTTTCTTCATTTATTTGACAAAACCCATGTAATGATTAACCCATTACTTCATATACACGCCTTTTAACGCCTTTTTCACCCCCCCCCCCCTTTTTGTTGTCTCAAATGGTGAAAAATGCATTATTTAGGCCCTTAACACTTGTTTTTGTTTGAGAAATGTTGTTAAAAAAAGTGACCACTTTTTCGGCGCGGCCCCCCAACCAAAAGATTCATCAGGGGGTTGCCAGAAGGGGGATGTGCCCCCTTCTGTTTGGGGGGTTTGAAGGCGGGCGGAGTCCCCCTCATCGCCAAGAAAATTTTGTACTTGTGAGAGGCTATAAATGACCCCAGATTGATCATAAGGTAACGTGTAACCAACGCTGAAAAGCATTTGACTCTATCTCAATCCATTGAGAAGTTGCAGCACTTTGAAATCAATTACCGTATAAGTACTTTTTTCTGCGGGAACTTTATTTCTGCTATTTCTGCGGTTTATAACGACACCGCAGATTTAAAAACCGCAGAAAATTAAGCCTTTCGCATGTCTACATGTATGTCGGAATATGTCAACTACCTGTATTGTATAATTACATTACCATGTACCGTTATCAGCTTTTGTAGATGGGAATAATTTTTCTTTATGTACCCGTCATGAATGAAATATTAGAAAAAAAAGTTACTTTACTTGTTCTTTTTGTTTAAAAAAATGTCATGTTTGTATGATTTTCGCTCACCCTTAGCTTGATTTATTTTAAAAATAAAACTATTATAGTATGACGGGTGCAATAAACATACCCTTTTGTATATGTACAATATATTGTGTCTACGTGCGATTTTACCATTGTTTATTTTTCACACTTTTGACATATTTATACACATGCAGTATCACAATTACAGTCGAGACTGCCTTAGCGACCCCCTGGTTTAAACGACTCCCTGTCTTATCCGACCTTGTTTCAGTACTCCCAACGTATTTTCCTATATAAATGGTCTGAATTAAACGACTCCCTGTCATATGTGACAAGCGACCTTAATTGTCTGGTCCCAATGCAATGTTTTGTCTGATTTAAACGACTTTCACACCTTTTAATTATCCGTTAATCAGATAAAGAATACCTATTTTAACACCCAGAGGGCCAAAATAATTAAGTCCAATTATAATCCAGCACTGTAGCAAACAAAGTCTACACACCTCTATCTCAATTACACAATTAGCGTGTATATACCGGTACCAAGTGACCAAGTGACGTAGCGTCTGTTCATGGAAAGCATTATGCAATCGATGTGTGTGTAATGTACAAAATGGCCTGAGTACTTGTGTTAGATTTTCTTTTAATTATAGAGTGCCCACAGAAGATTTTTTAGGCAGCATTTTTTTAATTTACCTTTCTATGGCTGCATCATTAATACGGAAAAAATATTGATACCGAACCAGAAAAAGTTTTGGATATGGACAATTGTTTAAAGATCCTGTAACACAATTTTTTCATGGTTTTATTTCATAAATATGATGCTCAAATTAAGATTTGTCAATATTGTAAGTTCAAATAAGCATTATTTATAAAGATAACACCCAATTTAACATTTCATGTAAATAAAGGCCATTAAAGGGAGGTAATTAGAACTTTATTTTCTATAAATTCTAAGTCAAATTTTCCAATAAGAAATCAATGCATGTAATTTATTGATTAAATATAATGTGAACAAATATTTGCAGTACACATTTTACATATTCTTTGATGTTTGAAAATTGTTTTATTTGCATAATTATATCCATATATATTTGTTTGCAAGATACGTAAACACAGTAACAATATCAATCACAAAACATACAGGATCTGTAAGTCACATTGGTATATAGACAGATAGATGATATTTAAATTTAATTTTCTTTGAGACTGTATTTAGAGACTCCCTGTCATATGCGACCTTTTTCTGAAGATCCCATGGAAAGTCACATATGACAGTCTCGACTGTAATTGTTGTCATTGCACGTTGTTGATTTTTGTTTATTAACCTTTTGTTTATTGCGTTCATTGAACGCCGCCTTTCCTTGTTGATCTTGTTTATCATATTTTATATACCGATACAAGGTGATCACGATGAACACACATTATAAGTCGTCTGCATTTTTACCGGAAGTAATGTACATGTTACATCAACATATCTTGAAATGATGTCTGTTTGTATCGGTTAATTTTGTAAAAATATCTAAATTAAAACGCAGAAATAAAAAACATCAATGCGAGAATGATGACACCGCAGAAAAAAGATACGCAGAAATTTAAAACCCCTTATTTTAACCAAAATCGCAGAATTTTAAGCCCGCAGAAATAAGTACTTATACGGTATAATGGAAAAAATCAACGCAAAATAGTGATTTTTGGCAATTTTGAGAAGTCCCCTCGTTGCCATGGTAACAGAAAATTAAAGCCTGAGCATGTTGTTGCAAGGGCAATGGTCCAGTCAACATTTGTGCCAAGTTTGATTAGTGTTGAAGCAGTTTTTATAGTATTATAGCAATTTGAACTTGTAACGGGAGACTTTTCAATGAAAACAGCCATTTTTCACAAAATGCTCATGAAGTAATGGGTTAATGAAAAAAATAAAAAAATATACAAAACAACAATTTTTCTTCAAATTTATATGACAGGCCATGTTTAAACATGGAAAAACGCGATTTAGAGTAATTTCAAGTATTTTCATCATTTTCTGTTAACCCATTACTTCATATACACGCCATTTAACGCCTTTTTCACCCCCCCCTTTTTGTTGTCTCAAATGGTGAAAAAATGCATTATTTAGGCCCTTAACACTTGTTTTTGTTTGAGAAATGTTGTTAAAAAAAGTGACCACTTTTTGGGCGCGGCCCCCCAACCAAAAGATTCATCAGGGGGTTGCCAGAAGGGGGATGTGCCCCCTTCTGTTTGGGGGGTTTGAAGGCGGGCGGAGTCCCCCTCATCGCCAAGAAAATTTTGGACTTGTGAGAGGCTATAAATGACCCCAGATTGATCATAAGGTAACGTGTAACCAACGCTGAAAAGCATTTGACTCTATCTCAATCCATTGAGAAGTTGCAGCACTTTGAAATCAATTAAAATGGAAAAAATCAACGCAAAATAGTGATTTTTGGCAATTTTGAGAAGTCCCCTCGTTGCCATGGTAACAGAAAATTTAAGCCTGAGCATGTTGTTGCAAGGGCAATGGTCCAGTCAACATTTGTGCCAAGTTTGATTAGTGTTGAAGCAGTTTTTATAGTATTATAGCAATTTGAACTTGTAACGGGAGACTTTTCAATGAAAACAGCCATTTTTCACAAAATTCTCATGAAGTAATGGGTTAAGCAATTAAAAGAAATCTAGATAAACCAACATTTACATGTATAAGACAAATGTTAGTCACTGCACGGGAATCCCTAACCTGTTAAATTTCTTAAATTGACTTGTCCTGCTTCTATTATGTCCATAATCAGTTTTGGGGTCGGGTAACAAAATGAAATTATTACATTTTAAGTTGGTCAGCTAAATGTGTAGAGCCGGGGTTGACTGCATAGATGTGCAGGCTGGCCTGGCTCTATACTGGTGGCACAGGTTTGTCATAACTGGTTCCAGCAGTGTAAGGGTAAAATTAAAATCTGCTTAAACCATTCTGATACAAAAAAGATCTATTCAAATATCATTTTATCAAAAAACTAGAAATGTGTTGTCATGCCAGGGATGCCCCCGTATGCAGCCAAAATTTCACATGATATAATAATATTTAATTCCAAATATGTTTGCACAAATTATTTTCATTCTAAGTTCAAAGCCCTTAAACTATTCAATGTTAACACAAACCATTTTTATACAAAATTCAAGACCATGAAAGTATTTAGTGTTGACCTTTTGCAAATTGCATATTGCATATTTCTAGCCTAGATAATGACTACATACATTTCCACAAAAGTAAGAGTGTGGAAACTGAAAATTTCTTATTTTTTTCAAAGGTCATGAGGGAAAAAACTGTCAGAAATCATCAAACCATGACCAAATTGGAACTTGACCTGTGTATTCCTATGTTATATCCATATATTAAATTTGAGTTGAATGTGTACTACAGAAACTCCAAATTTCATCAAGAGGCATAACTCTGCCAAAAATCATCAGACCATAACCAAATTCGAACTTGACCTGCATTTTCCTATGATATATGCATATGTCAAATTTGAGTTGAATGTACGATGGCACAAAGGTGACATATGTGTGTTTTTATTCATCTCGTGGCCACGAGATACTATGTCCTGGCCACGAGTTACTAAGTCGTGGCCACGAGTTACTAAGTCGTGGCCACAAGATAGCTAACTCGTGGCCACGAGATACTGTGTCGTGGCCACGAGTTACTAAGTCGTGGCCACGAGATAGCTAACTCGTGGCCACGAGATACTATGTCGTGGCCACGAGTTACTAAGTCGTGGCCACGAGATAGCTAAGTCGTGGCCACAAGATACTATGTCGTGGCCACGAGTTACTAAGTCGTGGCCACGAGATAGCTAAGTCGTGGCCACGAGATAAATAACCAATCAGATTACACCATTTATGTGAATGTCTCTAATTAACTAGACATGTGCTATAGTACAAGGATGCCCCTACTTTACCAGCCTGTAAAAGTGTCATTTATGCAACTTATTGACTCATTTAGCGTCACTGTGACCCTGATTTTTGACCCAATGACCTCGAAATTATTAGATGTCATCTACTGATCAGGTGCAATGATCTTTCTTGGTTATATAAACCATGGCTTATCCTTTCTAAATTATTCATCAGACATGGGTTTTACCTTATAGGCTATCTACTGTCCATGGGCAATGTCCCTTACAAATAAAATAAACCAGGACCTATTCCTTCTCATGTTATCGTATAAACAAGGTTTACAGGCCGTAGTACGTACAAACTGACCAATTCGATCACACAATTGTCCCAACAAAGAGCTAAAGTCCAAATTAATGTCTGATGGGCCTTGGAAGGTGACTTTCTAATATGACCATAAAGACAAGTTCAAAGTGAATATCTTCAGTATTTTCAAAGATTAATGTTGCATGTAAAAGTAAGTTGTTAAGTTTAAAAGATTCATAATATATTTAGTGTATTCTGATTGGTTAATTATCTCGTGCCCACGACTTAGCTATCTCGTGGCCACGACTTACTAACTCGTGGCCACGACATAGTATCTCGTGGCCACGAGATAGCTAACTCGTGGCCACGACTTAGTAACTCGTGGCCACGACATAGTATCTCGTGGCCACGAGTTAGCTATCTCGTGGCCACGACTTAGTAACTCGTGGCCACGACATAGTATCTCGTGACCACAAGATAAATAAAAGCACACACATGTCACCTTTATGCCACCGTATGAATGTGTGCAACCGTTACCAAGATAATGAACAGAAACTGATAATAATGGAAGGACGAAATGACAAAACGGGCTAACACTATATGCCCCAGCCATTTTATGGCAGGGGCATAATAAATATCTGTTACATATATATATTACTAAGAGACTTACCTTCACATGTAAAATATTGTTTGAATTCTTTTCAATATGCACTCTTAGGTTTATTTTATCATTGCCAAACAGTGTTGGATTTGTGAGTTTTTTGTTCATTTTCAAAGATAGTCTAAAATCATCCTTGACTGTAACAGGGGTTACTTCTCTTACATAGCCATGTGCTGTCCTATATAATTATACACAATAAATTGCAATCATCATTTAATAAACTTCAAAACCAATAAAATAAATTAAGAATTTAATTAAATAAATACACAATGTACCTTACTAAACAAGATATGTTTATAAAACATGTATGCCACCCAATGTCAGCCAATGAGTGTTACTGATTGGAAAACATTGTGGCATACAAGATCAATATGACCTTTGAGCCCTCAAACCAAAAATCAAAAGGGGTCATGAAGTGCTCAAGACAATTGCTTCTGTAAAGTTTGAGGGCCAACGGCCCGCTAGTTTCAGAAACCATTTTGACATATAGGGTCAATGTGACCTTGACATCTGACCCGCAACCTCAAAAACAATAGGGCTCATCTACCAGCCTAGATCACTGCACCTATGGATTTTAAAGGCTGTGTGATTGGTTGAAAACTGTTTTAAATACAAGGTGAATATGCCCTTGACCCTAAAATCAATTGGGTCATCTACTACCCAAGACCAATGTACTAGTGAAGTTTAAGGGGAAAGAGCCCATGGGTTGTTGACACTGTGAATGCGACATTGACCTTTCACCGCTTGATACCAAAATCAATAGGGTCATCTATTGGCCAAGGCCAATGCACCTTTGAAGGCCCATGATGATCATTGTTTTGACCTTATTAAATATGGATTTTGATAAATCTCACTGTCTAGTACCATCAAATACTTTAGCTAAAGTATTTGATGGTACTAGACAGTGAGATTTATCAAAATCCATATTTAATATATGTTATGTTGTATGGATGATGACAAGATTCAAACTATTCTACAATTTATTATAACCATTTAATACATGTTGTTAAGACCAGAGCTCAAGTGAGAATGACTCAGGTATCAGAGAGGCATGATCATATATATAACATAGCATTAATGAATATCAAGTAAAGGGAAGTAATCCCATTAACTATACAACTAAACATGTAAAGAGTTATCTAATCTTGATATCATAACAATATACATGTATGTTGTCTCTGTTCTAATGAGGTTTTCCCTAGTACATGTACATATATGGTCTTATGTTTTTTAAAACAGCTTTACTATGAAATGAAATCTTAATTCAATGTTCATGTTAATATATACCTACCTATTCATGTAGCATTTAGGCACAAAATAGGGTAGATCATGTGTTCCATCATATATACAGGACCTGCTACTACATTCAACTGCATTTATATTTGATTTTTTGTCGGGAAACATTTTGAACTTTCATCTCATTCTCATTTGGGTCAAACGTAACTCCTAAAATAAAAATTTTTTTTTATTAAGCAGAAAAAACAGCAAAAATTTTTTTGTACAAAAAGGGAAACAGAAAACACACAGACACACTTTAGTAATGTTCTGATGTCTTAGTCATAAACTGAGATAAATCTATCTATAAATAAACATTTTGAACAATTCAAATCTACAGCCAAATTCAATCAATGAAAGACAGTCAGTGGTATAGTGCCCTATTTTTGAAATATAATCATTACCTGTTACCTGGAAACAGGATGTCAGATGTAGTAAAGGACAAAATAGTTGAACTATAAAGTTATCATGTACACACAAACAGGGCTTGATCAACATTTGTCCCTAGCTATCATCTACTGACACTTCCTGATCATTCTATAAATTACACCTTGGCATATAAAAAAAATCAGAATCCCTAAAGAAAGCCAAACACAGCAAAATTGAAATGTTGCAGGCTCAATTTCATTGAGCTAGTTCATGGACAATACTGGAAAGTGCATGCTACTGTCCATGCCACTTGGCACAATCTTAAGCGGTATTCAACATTTATCGTGGACTAACCAGTTCTCAAACCCCTAAGCATTCAAGAGGTCTTTTAGTGTAAATAAAATATATCTTTATAAAAATTGTTACATATGTACACTTTTTAATCTTTATGTAACATTTCTGTAAACTTTGACTGAATTTCAACAATTAAAAAAGCTCTATTCCGTTTTGGAAAAGCACAACCCTCTGTTTTAAAACTGACATGACCTCTTAAAATAAAGAACCTAATCTCAAACCCCTTCAAGTATCTCTAAAATTCTACTGTTTAGTTTAGCCAATGAAGTGATTGTTATATGACTATCAAATGACAATTAAGTACCCTACACGATGCAGGTACCTGCTTTAAGTTATTTTTGTCTATAATATTCATTTTCACAAATAGTTAATGGTGTATTTATGGGACTTACAAAGGTAATAGCAATTTGTATGAAATTACGCTAAGTAATAAACTATGTTATGTAAATATTTGTTCCTATGCACTGTTTTCATTTGACATCAGCACATATGTCTGTCAGAAACTAAGCTTTTATGCACACATGTTCAGGACATTATAGTCACTTCTAGTAAAAAAATAACAGCACATGAATGAAGGGTTTGAGAATAAGTTGGGTGTGAGATTAGGTACTTATACATGAACTGGTAAAATTTTGAAAAAATTTTTGAAACATCGGCAGATGTGTTCATATGTCAAACTTCTTTTCATTGGAATGTCACAGTGACCTAGAACTTGATCTAAGCCCCCCCCCCCCCCCCCCAAAAAAAAAATATTAGGACCATCCACCTTGAAAAGATAATCATTTTATAAGTTTGACTTCTGTATGAGTAATATCAGGTCACTGTGCTCACACTACAGGCAATTGTCCCAAGAAGTTCTATAAAATCATGTGCAAGTTTTCTCCGGTTACCTGTACTAGGTAGACATCATTTCATAATTAATTTATTGTTTTGTACCATGAAATGCCATGTATTTATATACTGAAATAAATTATTATGATGATATAATTATAATTAATTTTCATACATACCTCCATTCTAACATGAAATCCTGGTTCATATGTAACATCAAGTTGGTAATTTCTAGTACCTTTAATAGCAAATTATACACTGTTTGTTAGGATTTTACATCAGACAAATCAATATCAGAATATCATATCAAATTTAAGGCTTTGCAGGACATACTTTCTGATTTCATACTACCTAAATGTTGAAAAAAAAAATAAACAAAAACAGAACATGGGGAAAAAACCTTGTTGTCAAATTGTAACACCCTTGTTGAAAATTTTAATTAGTCATAATCATATTATTGATGTAATATTCTGATTTCATACAAATGTCAGAAAAAAACAACAAAAAATACAGAAAACAGGCAAAAAGTGTTATTGTCAAATTATAATGTTTGGTAGCCAAATTATAATAATATATCAAATGGCTAAAACTGCTAATGGCACTGACTGAGTGCTGAATTTGTCATGGAAGAATAGAATTTCCATGTCCAAAAATAGCTCAAATTAGAGAATTTCAAAACAGCAGAATACTGATGTAGTTTAAATAAACATACAGCATATGTTCAAATAAAACTGTAAAGTCTATACTGTAACAGAGTAATAAAATTATAAAACCTTTGTATTTTCATCATAGTTGAGCTGTGTATGGACTGTGTCTCCTATATACACAAATTTAGGTTTACTTCTCACACCATACACTTTAACTGTATCTATAAACAGTCCATTTATTGTTGAACTTGGATCATCATGTTCCACTGTCAGACTTAATGTGTCCTATACATAATAATATCAAAAAGCTGCAGACTGTATCAAACATTCATGTAATAAAATGATATAAAACAGTTATATGATCACATACATGTAGTATTGTTTGTTTATAATGTTATATAACCATTTCCTCTTTCTTTAAACATCTCTCATTTAATATCAAAATGGCTTGTCAGTGTTTATTCCATTTTTCTAAGCAGTCGGATTTTGAGCTCATTGGTACAGCCAAAGAACAGTAATCTGAGGTCCCAGGTTCAAGTACATGTATGCATCAGCCTGCACATTTATTGCTCTCATTCTGTGACATACGGTGCCAAATGCAGGGCTGAGACAGTTTACAGCTCACTTCACATTTTTCTCTGTACCCATAACAAATTTGAAGACAAATTTCAGCAGAGCTAAGAAGTATGTCATGGTAAAGAACTGAACTGTTCACTTATTAAGGGAGTCCATGCGTAGGTGACTAAACTGCTCAGACAGTAGAGCCATGGAACAGTATTCCAAGGGTCCCAGGTTCGAGTCCCTGACAAGCTGCACTTTATTCTTACCCTGCTATTCAATACCTTAACATTGTTTAACATCATTTAACTATTCTCTGTATTTATGTACTTTATTGAATTGTTATTGCAATTTCCTTCCAGTGTGAAAGAAAGTCTATAAATTGATAGAAATGTGCTGGAATAATTTTTCCAAACGAGAACTTACATGTCCACTGCTGAATCTAGCATAAAAGTAATTCTTATTTTCATATGTATCTGAAAAGCAGTAAATGTAAATTGTTTGATATTTATCGATTTAGAAGAAAGTTGGCTAAATCAGCTACATGTATAAGAAGTTCACAAGGCCTGAATTTTTTTTATAAAATATTGCTGTATATACTTTGTATATTTTTGTAACAATTTCTCATATAAATCATATAAAGACTGTATGGGCAAAAGTGTAAAAATCTATTTTTAGCACTGTTGACCTTGACCCAACTGACCTCTAACTCCATCCAAAGGAAGAATACCATGTAAGTTGTCTTCCTACCAATTATAATACAAATCTGTCAATAAATAAAGGCTGTATGAGTAAAAAGTGTAAAAATCTATTTTTAGCACTGGTGACCTTGACCCAACTGACCCCTACCTCCATCCAAATGAGAATACCTCAATTTTATGTTCCTACAAAATATACAAGACATCTGTCGATAGAATAAGGTTAATACATCTGTAAAAGTGTAAAAAATCTATTTTTGACATTGGTGACCTTGACCCAAATGACCAGTTACTAAAGGGAAAGGAAGAGGACCTCCCTTGGTATGACAATTATAAACATCAAAGACATTAACTTAAAAATAAAGGCTGTATGAGCAGAAATGTTTAGATTTATTATTTTACACAAGTGACCTTGACCTTGACCTAGAGACGCCTAACATCACAAAAAAATTAGAGGACCGCTAAAGGTATCCACCTACCAAATATGAAAGATATCATTAAATAAATTAAGTAATTAGGTGAAATTTTTTTATAAATCCAACTTGGTGGAATAGGTTAACCATACAAGGCCCTATTTTCAAAGTGATAAAAAGGGAAATTACTGGGAAAATGGATGGCACATTTATGTAACTTGGCAATATCATGAACATTGTATTGATAAGTAAGTGTGAAAATTATTCAGCCATTTGTTCAGATAGAACATAAGATATTTCCAACTTGCCGGTTTAGGTTAACCATTATTCATTTTCTAAGTACTGAAAAGAGCTATAACTTGGTGCAAATGGAAGCCATAGTTATATGACTTGCCCAAATCATATACTTTGTATGGATTAGTAAGTGTCTAAATTATGAAGCCATTGGTACAGGTAGAACTTAAGAAAAATCCAACTTGCCGTTCCAGGTTAAACTCCTACGGACAGACGGATGTTCCAACATTTTAGGTTTAGGGGCTATTTTCTTTGTTTTCTTAAGCCCTTCTAACCCATAAACCCTTTGATCACAGAATGAACCTATTGTTCTCTTTTGTTCTCTGTACTGTTATATAGCCCCTAAACCCAAAATGTTTGCTCGGATGGACAGACAGACGGACAGTTCAATTACTATATGCCCAGGGGCATAATTATTATATTGATAGTACAGATAATTACCAATGGAGACTCCATCATCCCAAAACAAATCACCTTTAGCTGTGTAACCTCTACCTCCATTCTCCGAGTCCTTGAGGGCAACAAGCAGAGTAAATGGATTTTTACGACTGAAATATAAAATTTGTGAAATTAATGATTCACAGGTACTCTTTAACTATAATATTTGTGTGACCATCTTTTCTTTGCCTGAAACTTTATACTGTCTATTATCAAGTTACGATACAGAATTTACTCATAAGATTTCTGAAGATGTGAACTCATCAATAAATTGGTCATGATAACCAGGAAACCTTTGCATGGCAGACTTTATATGAACGTTTTGTTTTTTGTTTTGCCCTGATAATTTATGATATGGGAATTTCCATAATATATTTCTATAATTGTAGGGAATCTAGACTGTCTGCACACACTTTACATTGCCACTCATTTAACAGAATAATATGTTTATATGAATGACAATTCGGAAAATTAATTTCATTATTTAATAAAATCATGGTAATTAAGAATATGTCAAACTATACATTTGTGTTTTCACCTTCAATAAAGAATATGAATTAAATACATGCAAATTTGTTTTTTATTATCTTGAAATGTTCATTTCTCCATTATACCAATTCAATATCAGAAGTATTACATACATTTGCTTACAAAATGAGCAAAGCAACCCATAATGTCACATAATATTTTACTGACATACTAGTATTTGATTCTTAAAAATATCCATTTCCATTACTTTTGAAAAAAATAAAATCTTCTGAAATTGGTTATTGTTACTTATTCATATTTATCTTTATTATTTCAACTTGGCACTTTGCCCAGAAAAACTCATTTATATATCTATTGATAGTAACATACGTCACATTCTGTTTCCTCTTTTTTAGTACTTCAGTAGTCATTTATCATTGAAATATATCCTGATGAAGGTCTTGAAAGACCAAATCCGGTAGATCCTAGAATAAATCAGTTACAAACCATCCTGATGTTTGAAGTTTGTTCTCTCCTTCTCTTGATTTACTTGTTGTTTTATTATTTCAAAAGTGTTCACTTTTTTATTTTTAACCTCACAGACAATATTAAATCTTTTGATGTCATTTGTTACATGACATTAAGGTTTGTTTTCTCATGCCAGAGTTCAATATTAATATTTTAACTGTCAATAGAAATAGTTTACAATTGATAATAATGTTTACAATGTAGATATATATACCTGAAATGAGTGTTATTAGCAGGAGCCTGCATAGGAAGAATGTGTCCGGCACGTACATGTAGTGGGATCTTGGAGTCTGGCTGTACAGGTAATGTAACATAGCCATTCTGGGTGTCCATCTCCTCTCCCTGAAAAAATTATATACATCATATCAATAATGTTTAATATGGCAGAAAAATGTAAAAATAAACATACCAAGAGATTGATGATTTCATCACTATAATTATCTCATTATGAGTATAAATATGAAAAGAACAGAAAAATATACAAATCATGACACAGTGAGTTGCCAACTTGCCAAGGCTTTGAGGAGTTTTTCTTTTAGTACCGAATGAATCTATATGGTAACGTTATTCATATAAAGACATTATCCTAAGCAATTCATTTAAGGCCCTGCAATGACATCATTTTAAAGCATGCGATCTATCTAGCACTAGTGTAAGCAACAGAAAATCTTGTCTGATAATGCAAGATATTGTTGTCTGAAATGTTCAATTCAATCATAAAAGCTGGGCCATCTTTAACTAGTAATATATTTTTAAATATAATTAAGGTATGGAAAATAGCACTATCTTGACAATAATCAACCATTTTCATCAACTCTATATTTATTCTTCTGAGCTAAATATTTAGAAACATTTATACTTACTGTGTAGAAATCATACCATGGACCTCTTGGAATGTACATGCTGATTGATGTCTGTCCCTGAAACACAAACATATACATTTTACCTAATACAAAAAATATACAGTTTACCCTTTACAAGAAAGTGATGGTTATAACTTGCCTATACTATTCCAGCTTGCACATTAATACAGTTTGATTAAGATCCCTGAATTTAAGGAATTTGATAATAGAATAACTTTCAATTTGCATTTTTTCTCTCCAAAATTACCTACCAAATTCACTGTGTGTGTGCTCAAAATTTTATGAAATATTTTCATATTAGAAAGAAAAATATACAACAGCAAAATATACAACAGCATACCTCATACAGAATAGGAGAAATCATCAAGGAAGGTCCCCACAGAAACTGTTTGTCAATGTCAAAGGTCATTTCATCATCTGTGAACCTGAAATAAATTTTGTTAGGTGATGAGTCTCCTGATTTTTTTCTTCAGTTATTTATATATTTATCATGTAAAAAAGCTAAGAAATTAGTAGGCTGAAATGCAGTAATTCACTATAGTAATACCAATTGCAAAAGCTAGTTATCTATGTCTGATCATGGTCTGAACTGTTCCTTACTCAAAAGTTAGTACAGATTGTGAATTTTTCTCTAAAAATTGATGAATAGTTTAGTCCATATCGAAAGATGGGAAAGTCCATTTAAGGCATCTAGCATGATAAGGGTTAAACTAATGTTATAGAAAACTTACTCATGATGAAGAGGTCTCATTACTGTATGTCCCTCAGTATGTGCCTTATGGAACAATGTGTAAAGATAGGGTAGTAACCAGTATCTTGTTTCCATGGCAATTCTAGATGCTTCAGCAACATCTGCACCTAATGAACCAGGATCTTGTCTCTGAAAGAAAGTAATGAATGTCCAATAGTTTAACAGTTGTTACTTTTAATAAAACGTAATTTTGTCAAGGTAGGGTATTTTTGTATTTTAAATCTGTTGAGTACAGTTACTATTTTATGTCTAGAAAATGTATGTTGTGACAGATTTTCGCATACATGCTACAATTTCATACAAAATACATGAACATTCATATTACTGATCAAAATTTCTTGATTGAAAGACTTAACAAATAACAAATGTCTCATATAACTATATTGTCAAAATTAGTAAATTTAATGTCAATAAATAAAACTTCAATAATATTAAATAATTAAACCTATAACTTATATTTCCACAGTTGATTCAAAATAAGTTTTACTTTGCTTCCAAGGCCATTGTGATTTCTACTGAAGGTATAGAAGGCTCCAAGTTGCATCCATCTTTTACATAGTTCAGGTGTTGTGTCAGAAAAGAATCCACATATATCAGCACCAATCTGCAGCAATAATTAGTGAGACAGTAACAATTATGATAAGTCTATGTCACTGGCATATCTGTGTGGCAGCATAGCAGAGTGGTTAACACATCAGACTGAGTAATCTAAGGGTCAAAGGATCAAATCCTGTCAGGGGAGTCAAGCTGTTGTTTCCATGAGCAAGAAACTTTACAATCATTTGCTCAGTATTGGTTGTTTCCAGAAACGGATTACAAAATGTGTCTATATTAGGCTTATAACTTAATTCACAATCAAAATATAACAAATTCTGTATAAATTAACCAGTATACAAATTTTTTGTGTGTTTGTAATTGATTTGGTTTTACGTCACACTAACACTGTATAGTTCATATGGTGGAGGAAAGTATCACTTTATTGGTGGAGGAAAACCTAAGGTGCCCATCTGTGCATCATTTCAGGCACATATGGGCACCTGAGTAGAACCACTGAACAATTTCAAACATCATCATAATAATGTAATATATTGTTTCAAACACATACATAAGGAATTCCAAATAAGTTGAACTCTAGAGATCCGATAATAGAGTGACGGAGATCTGTCCATCCACTATTATTGTCACCTAGCCAATGACCTGCATGTTTTCCACTGCTGGGGAACGTTGACCTAGATATTACAATACCTCGCTTTCCTGTAGCCTTTCGCAAACCACTGAAATATTTTATATTAACACCTGTAGAAGATTATATTTTTGGTAAAATTGTTCAAGATTGCATTTCATAAGGTATTAAAATGATTCATTCTCACTCCTAAGACAATTTTGTTTTCTTTCATAACAATTCATTACAAACAATCTTATGAAAATGACTAGTGGATTATATGTTATAACTTCTTTAAGTCATCCATGTGGCTGAGATGACATACATAAGTATAATCACTATGATAATCAAGATTCAATTGTTGCTGCCAAAACAGGTCAGATGCCGGACAGTTGCATTAGTTATATTTATCAATATCAAATCAAATGCAAGGAATAGGAAAAGTTTGATAGTATTTCCAAAATACTTCAGAGAAATTATCAAATAATTTAAATTTGGACATGAATAAACTATTAGCAACAATAAACTGATAGATAAGCTTACTCAAGAGTAGGTTCAGTCTGGCTCCAGCCATACAGACTATGAACATCATAATGTTTGTATTTACCACCATCCCCTTGTAGAGCCCTCATACACACTGTCTTATCAGATATCATTGTTTCCTTACCCTCATGGTCATAGGCAAAGGCTGCCACTGTATTGTAATAATGTAAAAATAACTCCTACTGTAATGTAATATTGTAAAAGACTTCCACTATAATGTAATAATTTAAGAGACCCCTACAGTAATGTAATAATGGATACAAACCTCCACTGTATTGTAATAATGTAATTACTCCCTCTATAATGTAATAATGTAATAACCCCCACTATATTATAACAATGTAAAAGACTTTCACTAAAATGTAACAATGTAAAATACTCCCACTGTAATGCAATAATGTAAAAGATTCCCACTGTAATGTAATAATGTAAAACTCCTATTGCATTGTAAAAATGTAATAAGTGCCACTATAATGTAATAATATAAGAGGCCCCTACAGTAATGTAATAATGTAAAAAAAATCCCACTGTATTGTTATAATGTAATAACTCCCACTATATTATAATAATGTAAAAGACTCCCATTGTAATTTTACCATGTAAAAGACTCCCACTATATTATAATAATGTAAAAGACTCCCACTGTAATGTAATAATGTAAAAGTCTCCCACTGTAACATAATAATGTAAAAGACTCCATCTGCATTGTAACTATGTAAAACCACTGAAATTGTAAAATGTAAAAACCTCCCACTGTAATGTAATATAGTAATAACTCCCAATATAATGTAATAATGTAAAAGACTCCATCTGTATTGTAATAATGTAAAAGACTACCACTGTAATATAATAAAGTAAAATCCTCCAACTGTAATGTAATAATGTAAAAGACTACCACTGTAATGCAATAATGTAAAAGACTCTCATTGTAATGTGATGATGTAGAAGACTCCTACTGTAATGTAATAATGTAAAAGACTCCCAGTGTAATGAGAAAGACTCCACTTTAATGTAATAGTGTAAAAGACTCCCAGTGTAATGTTACATAATTATGTAATTCATCTAATCTCCGCTTGTACTGGTCACAGTGGTAGATACTGAAGCCGCCAGCAGGCTAAGGCTTAAGACATGCATGAAAGATTGAAATCTAGTTGAAACAAAAAATCAAATGGGCATGTAATATCTTTTTGTGACACCATTTAGAATTAAATGTAAAGTATCTTTGACATAAAACATTGGTAAGTGAATTTTGTCCTAATGTTACACTTACTTGTTCTATATGGAGGATGTTCATATGTGTTTCCAGACAGGGAACAGTTCAGACTCCATGGTTTGACATTAGCTGGCCAGTTCCAGGGTTTCTCTTCATTAGTACCAAAGTTTGCTGGCTCATTCATGTCCTACAGGAAATGTTATATTACTAATATACTAGAATGAGGGATTAAAATGATTCATAACTCAGTAATTTGTTTTATACCACTCTTGAGTTTTAATTACCGTAATAATGGCAAGAACAATTTACCTAACATATACCAGTATTAAGGAACCACCAATAAAATTACTCTAACATTGGATTTATTAGTCATTTAGGTTCAAACAAACTACTTTGGCAGTATCAAATGAAAACATGAATGATAAACACAAATCAGAAAAATGATATAATGATAACATTAGGAACAATGCAAAAGTTACAAATGGCTATATGATAGTGAAAAAAAAATTGAAATCATTAATGATCAAAAAATGAGACAACAAAAAGTGTCATACGGTATAATGTAAAAACGAATCATTAATGGTCATAATGCTTGAAAATTAGACATACATGTACTTTGTAGCAGAGTTCTCATATTAAAGAATCCTGAAACTTCTATTACATGTATTTAGGAAAACTACAGAGTAATTATATAAAGATCATAAATTGATGCAAAATAAAGTATCAAGGATCCAGAATGCCTGTTATGTGTGCACAAGGTCAATTATTTTTGGGAGAAATCTTGCAGTACTACATATATTTATCAAAGAGCCTAACAAACGTAGAAAAAAGGTTCTTACAATCCATAGCCCATCAAATGTTAGATTGTTTCTATGATGCTTCTCTATTAGTTCTTGCCATACATATTTTGTTGAATTCTTTAAGAAATCTGGGAAAACTACTTTGCCGCTTGGCCACACCTGTAAATATATGATTAACCCTTACTATGCTAAATAACTAAAACGAACACTTAGATTTGTTCTAAGTGATATTTTTAATCACACACAGTTATTTTAACACTTACCATACTAAGTATCCTATTAAATGGACTGGTCCATCTTCAAATATGGACTTGACCATTCATCATTTTCAGGAACAACTTCAAAATATGTATTGACTGAACAACAAATAGTGCAGACCATGGGTAAAATCTGTTGCCATAAGAAGGCAGAGGGTTTAGGTAAGAAAATCATCAAGTATGGTTTATTCAAAAATATAAAATATCAGAAATTACAAGTAAAGCAATTATCATTCACATAATCTTTGTGTAAACATAATTGAAAATCTATCGTTTAGAGGACTTTACATGGTTATAAATTTTTACTATTGTTGCTATAATCATAATTGAACTTAAAAACTTACATATCCAAGAAGATCGTTGTTGTTGTTGGAACTTCCGGCAGGAACATTTCCTACAGGCCATTTGATGTTACTGTTTGTAGATGTCATTTTTGTATATGGATCATAATTGGGCACATTAATAATTAATGTTGGATCCTATAACATATATGTAAAAATACTTTTATCAATATTATATCTTTATGTAAAAAGTAACTTGCTTAGTTTCTAATGAATGCCTGTCTAGTATAACTTTTTTACAAACTTATTGTATAGTTCCTCTCAATCTTGCTCATTTTATTTCATGCCTAAAGCTGCTACTAGTTTTAAATGTTTTTACTTTGAGATCTGCTATATGTTAGTAAATATGTTTTATGTCTCTGTTATAGTCGGTAAATAGCTTATTAGCTACTGGTAATGTTTCTTGTAATATGTAAACCCACTTAAAAATAAAGTTTCTTGTATCTTGTATCTTGTACAACAATTTGGTATAGGAATTAAAAATAACAAAAAAGAACTGCATCATTTAATTATTCAACACCAAAAAAAACCACCCTCTCCTGTGAAATGGAAATAACACATATTTATTAATTTTAACATATCACAGGACATATTTAACTCAGAGAATTTCAGAAACAACAGAGTGAGAAACAATAAGAATGCAATGTATTTGATTATAAATTTGCATTACATTTGTATAAACCAATTAATAAAAAAGATGCACACTTTAACACAGATTTGCTAGACTGTCCTTATCAGAAATACATATGGAGCCGGGCGCCATGAAAAAACCCAAAAAAATTGGGTTTTGCGCAGCATGGTTTCCTAAATCAGCCCTGCGCAAAATGCGCAGGCTTTGGTCTTGGTTTCCTTTGCTTGTCGAAAAACCCCCATTAGGGTTTGGGTTTTTTTGTCATGACGCGGCTTCATAATACCCAAAACTAAAAACATAAGAAAAACTCATTCTGTTTGTATAAATTCTTGTCAGATTTATGTTCCATGTTTATCATTCAGAAAAATAACATTAACAAATTGACTGGTTTTAAGATTTTTATCAATATGAACACTTCACATTATATAATATTGATGATAATTCAAATATTCCATACCAAGATGATAATAATGTGCATTCCTTCTTTCTGAAGTGACTTGAAGTAAGTATTTAAGCCTGGGAAGTTTTTATTATCTATTGTAAAATCCATCCTCTCATCCATGTGGTCAATATCTGCATACTGCACATCCTGTAATCAAACAATAGTATATAATATCAAACAATAGTATATGATAAACAACAATATCTGCATATAGTACATCCTGTAGTCAAACAATAGTGTATGATAAACAACAATATCTGCATACTGTACATCCTGTTATCAAACAACAGTATATGATAAACAACAATATCTGCATACTGCATATTCTGTAATCAAACAATAGTATATGATAAACAACACAATCTGCATACTATGATAAACAACAATATCTGCATATAGTACATCCTGTATTCAAACAATAGTATAGGATTAACAACAATATCTGCATATAGTAAATCCTGTAATCAAACAACAGTATATGATAAACAACAATATCTGCATATAGTACATCCTCTAATCAAACAACAGTATATGATAAACAACAATATCTGCATATAGTACATCCTGTAATCAAACAACAGTAAATGATAAACAACAATATCTGCATACTGTACATCCTGTAATCAAACAACAGTAAATGATAAACAACAATATCTGCATACATCCTGTAATCAAACAATAGTATTTAATAAACAACAACATCTGCATATAGTACATCCTGTAATCAAACAACAGTATATGATAAACAACAATATCTGCATATAGTACATCCTGTAATCAAACAACAGTATATGATAAACAACAATATCTGCATATAGTACATCCTGTAATCAAACAACAGTATATGATAAACAACAATATCTACATATAGTACATCCTGTAATCAAACAACAGTATATGATAAACAACAATATCTGCATACTGCACATCCTGTAATCAAAAAACAGTATATGATAAACAACAATATCTGCATACTGTACATCCTGTAGTCAAACAATAGTATATGATAAACAATCCCAAGTTGTGAATTACTGACTGACTGTAAGCTAGCAAGATATTCTTTTACATGATGAAATCACCATTCCTGTCAAGATTTTTAACAACAGGTGTATTGCGGAAGTGATGAGGAGGCAAAAACCATAACCACTTGGATAAGGACTTTTTAGTCTTTTCCTTTGCAGGAAAAAGGTGCATAAGTCCATCACTAATAATCAAAGCTAAAATTATGGGTCTTTACCATGACCTACTATGATCATCCTGAAGACATGTTTCAAGTTGCATGTGACTTCATAAGATAATGAGATATGATAAGATGTACTCAATACCATAACATAACTGTTACGCTTAGGCTGTCTTCGCCACAAGTGCTAGATCGAATTGGATAGGGCTTATATTTTTTTAGCAGTCAAGTTTACATCAATTTTGTCATTTAATTATAATTAAGCAATGAAAACATACATGAGGTATCCTAGCAGCCTTTGTTTTTTCCACAGCATCTTGAAGGTTTGTTATATTGTTATAACCATAGCGACATAGTTGGAAACCTAGAGACCAATATGCTGGCATGTAAGGTCGTCCAATAGCCTGAAAATATAAGATACAAACATAATAGAATGACAATCAATCTAATATTCTATCTTATGGGCTCAGATAAAAACATAATAAAATGACAATATATCTATAATTATATAGGAATGTTATATGGACTCAAGTATAAACAAAATTTATGATTATTTTTTATAATTTTGATTGATCTTTTACACTAACTGTTTCCAAATTTTAAAAATTTTAAAGTCGGAAAATATTCTTATGAGCTAATTTATGGATACAAAAGAACAGGAAGAATAAAGAACAATAGATTATGTTGTCTAATAAACTTGCGCTGGCTGCCAGTATAGACCATTATATCTCGCTCAAGGGTAACTGTGAATGGTAGGAATGAGCAACTGCCAAGTTTTCGCTAAATTAACCCTTGAGCTAGATATTCCCATCTGTGACTATAGCCAGCATTTGATTCTTTATCATGCATGTTACATATAAATCATATTTCAGAAAGAAATTATTATGAAAACTGATTTTTTCATTGAACACTTTTTCTCAATGTATGATATAAATTTATAACTACATCCATGACGGCCAAAATTTAATGATGTCATGTAATTTATTCATATAAGGTGTGCCGGAATGACGTCATAAGCACATGTCAAGTCTCAAACAGCGGGTGTAACTGTAAGACAGATTTTTCTAGAAAGTCTTATATGCAAGAGTAGACATATTATTACCCATAAGTAAGGACGTCTGTGAGATTTTCTGAACAAATTGCTAACTAAAGACAGTACTCTAAACAATGTAATAAATACCGCAGTATACTGTTGGACAACATTTTCTGGCTCTGGTCCTAGGAACATGTAGAAGTCTAGAATACCACCTATTGTTCTATATGTCAACATGGGAAGAGGGTTAAAACTGTAGTCTGAAAAATATTCCAACAAAAAAATAAGTAAGATAAGTGTTAAGTGTTATGATCTGTTAAGATAACTACTTTTGAGAACTGCTGTTATTATCTTATACAAAGCACATCAATTTATAAAATTAATGTTTGAGCATGAATGAAAGAGTTTCTTAAAAGAACTTTAACATGTTAGGCATAAACTAGTTGAAATAAAAAACAAGTTCTTCTAACCCTGGGCATTGCTGTTGAGTAGAAACACACCATGTGAATGACCACCATTTTCTTGTCCCTCCACACACATGTAGAATGGATGCACTCCATAGTGATTTAGATGACCCTAGAAACAAATTATGCAGTATATACATTTTTACTGTTAAATAAATCCAGATTATCAATCAGACAATATTTGAGGCATGCTGAGTGTAAACTTTATTGGGTCTACTGGCAAAAGAATTGCACTAGAGGAAAGGGCTCAATTTATTCAAAATCCTCAACCTGTAGGATTATCCATAAACCAGTTTGAATAATATTTTCAGGCTGTTGAAATGTTGACAGGAATGTTGTATTCATTCATACAAGAAAGTTACCTCTGTCTTTGGTGGTAGATGAACATTTACCTATTGTAATCCTTAAACATTGTAGCTTGAAAGTCACCAATAATGCCATGAACAAACTTAAGAGATCAAACTAATTAAAAACACTGCACCTAAAGACTGATAAATGAAGCATACTGTCAGATTACATTTCAATTTGTATCACACATATAAACTTACATTACCTTCTGGAATTTGACCAAGCTCTATATACTGCTGCTAGCTTTTTTTAGCATTTTGTTAATGAAATCCCTTAAAATTTGAATGGACTGTTCCAAAATTTAGAGCAGGGCAAATTCATTATACAAATTCGGTAAAAACAATTTATAAACATAAATAAGCCAGTAATTACCCCTGCAGGTTGATCTCTAGACCACATTGGCCACATCCTGTTATTGAGATCATGTCGGAGACTGTCATGTACATTCTCTCCAAAACCATAAATATTCTTAGAGGGTAACTTTGTTGATATTTGTAGAAACTGTTCTGAAAACGTAAGGCCACCTATACCTGTATCCCACCTGAAAGGAAGACACATATTTCAAGTTATAGTTGTAGCCAAAACATGTAAATGTTCAGTTTCATTTCTAAGCAATTTTTTTTTTTATAATAAATAGCAAATATAATATGAATGCTAAAAATGATTCTACAAATCATTATTCAACCTTTTATTTTACCTTTACACAACAATACTACATCCCTATCACTTTCCGACATCAAAATATATAGTTATCACTTACCCCATACTGAAATATCACCTGTACTTTACAATATTTTGAAATAACTACCAGTACATTACATAGCTATATTCTATTACTTATTCCTCATTGAACTATCTACTGGTACTTTTCATCTCTTAGTATAATTATTTCATCACTTAAAAAATTAATGAAATATCTACTTTATGCCTCAACTTCTATCACTTAGATTGAAGACTTCAACCAAATAAGTATCAAAGGAGAAAACACAAATTTCAATATATTAATATTTACTTGTTCATATCATTACAAATAAGAAAAGAAAAAGAAAGGTAAATAAAAATATTGTATAGAATTTAAAAATATAATAATGATCTTCTTACAGAACTTCTCCATTGCTAGTTCTCAACACCTGGAAGGAGAAATTGTCACCCCCTGTAATTTTGATCTTGTATCTGGGCAATAAACCTTTGGTTGAAGCAAGATTCATCTGAATAGGAACCTCATATCTTTTCTTGGTGGCATCTTCAAACTGAAAAAACAATAACATACAGTTCAATATAGTTCAAATATTGGGAATATTTTTAAACAAAAAGAGTCCTGAAATCAATTTAAGATGTGACCATCCTTATCTGATACCTTTTTATTGGGATTATTGGGGACTGGGGGTGGGGAAGTGAGGGTGTGGTATTGATTTTCAGTAAGGTTGAAATCCAATGGGCAACAAACTCAATTTTGTTTTGTATCATTTGTTTTTTGTTCTATGGATTCTTTGGTCTAATGATACGTTTTAACTCATTGTTAGCGTAAAATAGCTCCCAATGGACAAAGTAGCTTTTACAAAGAAATTTTTATTCATTTAAAAATAAAACGATCTAAAAAGTGGTCTAACCTTAAATCTAAGTACATCATTTCCTCTCATTTCAACAGTAAATAAAACATCAGGTATATCTGGGCTTCCAAGGTTACTAAATGGGTTATTTCGTCCCTTATGTTTTAGGTGATATATAGAACCAAATTCTGTAGAAGTGGTGTTGATAATGGTGTAGCCATAGTTTACAGAATTCAGGTAGCATGTTGGTCCCTGGGAGGCATCCCCATTGTAGATACAACCACGTTTTTCACATGACTCTTTGGTGACCTTCACAACTCCACCCATGGATTCTGGCATGCAATCATGACGCTCCCTTTCATCCTCTGTCTCTAAACTGGAACCATAATTATCTTATCATAATTATCTTTAAAAAATATCATAATTATCTTATCTAAGAATTATTAATAGATAATAGTAGTAATTCTTCTAGTGAGATATTCATCATATCTGGTCTGTTGTGTTTTTCATAATGTTAACCAAGCATATTTAACACCATGAAGCAATGAAAGAGTCCTACGTGAAGCTTATAATTGAGCCGCGTCACTACAAAACCAACATAATGGGTTTGCGACCAGCATGGATCCAGACCAGCCTGCACATCCGGGCAGTCTGATCAGGATCCAAGCTGTTCGCTATCAGTTTCTTTACTTGTTATAGGGTCAGTAGGCAAATAGCATGGATCCTGATCAGACTGTGCGGATGCACAGGCTGGTCTGGATCCATGCTGGTTGCCAACCCATTATGTTGATTTTGCCATGAGGCGGCTCATATAACATTTTATTTCTTTATATATATATCCAGATAAATAAGTACATTTTGTACATGTATTTCATTTAATAAAAGAAAGGGTAATCTTTCTGAGGATTTATTTTAAATGAGTGCTATTAGACTATGTGTTACACTAAAAGATATTTCCTCACATTGCACTGACAGTGAACAAAGTTTTACTAAATTTTGATGAAAAATTTCAACCTCTCTCACCCACCACACCCAATGGTAACAATCTTTAGGTGCCTGCATACCAATTATTTGAGATATCACCCAATAAAGAAGGCTCATAGAAAAACTGCAACATGGCAGGAAAGAAACAATGGGATAAACAAGCCCTAAAATTGCTTTGGAAAAAGTGCAAAGTATAGAATCTATATCCATTTTCCGTTTTCTCAGTATTGTAGATGTACACTAACTGAACTGGACTTTAATAGATCCATGATGTTTTATTATTTAAGTTAAGAATTTATCATCAAAGTAAAGCAATGTTGCTATTATGTAGATACATGTACTTATGTTATGTTCATATTTATATAAACATTTTAATATTGAATGAAAAAAATTGAAGCATAAACAAAAAAGATTACCTCCAGTAAATAGTAAAAGTTCTAGTGAGTGGTATAGTCAAGTTGCTAATAGTTAACACATTCATGTCATCCTACAAATATAAAAATATATATAACTTTTCATAAAATATAGGAATATAACCCAGGAAAGTAATTATAACACATTTAGTTGATATAGTCACTTCTTAGTTTCACATCAATGATGAATTTATTAATTAGGTTTTAAACCTTAGCCTATTGTTGGCAACTGAATATAGCTATGCAACCACTATTGACCACGATCAGCGGAACATTGGTGTCATCTGATCATGGTCTGCACTTCTCACTATACAGTTAGTACATATTTTGATACTTTTCATTAAAATGATGACTGGTTTTGTCCAGCTTGAAAGATATACTAGTATAGGGTACCAAGGGTTTGGTTACTTTCCAGCTTTACTGTCAGAGGACATCTCAGGTCTCTCCATACACTATTTCAGGCACTAGCTGACACTTTAGTAGAACCTCCAACTTTATAAAACATAGCAGGACAGCTTCCTACCATTTGTATTATACATGTAGTTGTTTGGTAAAGGTTGTGTTTATATCGTTGTAATATCTTTCAGAGACACAGGCAGATAATTTTGTCTCTGTAGAGAGGTACTGTCAAGCTGAGCAATAACTCTTTGTACATTTTTAAAAATTATTAAATGCTTTGATAAATGTTTATGGTATTTTGTAATTGATAAACATAAAAATACACTCTTTCATAATTCATGAAATATGATTTGATATGATACCTGAGATGTATAGTTTAAGTCCTTTCCATCACAATAGACCCTAGTTACTCCAACAAGTACCCCATATATCTGAATCTCTTCAAAATGGAGGTAAGTAAGGTCTGGTGTATTGTCATGATCTATCTCCATGGTTAAAGAGTTCTGAAAAAGAAAAAGATAACTCAAAACAAAACAAAAACCTTGTCATTTCCGATTATTTAGATTTAAGTTTTGATTATCATATAAAGTATCAACTGGCATTCAATACATGATTTGAGTACTCTATAACCTTTTTAATTTCTCAAAAACCTGTAGAAAGTAAACATTTGCTGATGGACTGAGACATTAAACATGCTGGTAAAAGACTTCATAAATATTCAACTAGAGACAAAGCGCCAATATACACTTTTTATGAAATTCATTTTTAAAATCAGACATCTTTTCCCCCCCTTTTTAAACCTATTGTGATTTTCCCGGCCCCACCCCATGCCAAACAAATTTTTGGAGCCCAGACCCGCTTTAACATATGTATAATCTAAACAGACTCTGTGCTGTTCTGTACAATATTTGTTAATAAACTTGTACTGCTTTGAATTCAGAACTACTAAGATTTCTATAACAAAATTCAAAAATCAAACAGCCAACAGTGTTGATGGTGATGGCAATTTATATTTATGCTAAAGATAAGTTACTGCTGTCATTCTAAAGGTTATGTCAATAAAAGCATGATACTGACCCTCTGTGCCTTAAATCTTGCAAAGAAGTAATTTCCACTCTCATATGTATCTAAATGAAAAAAAACCAAAAAAGTTCAAGATATTGTGTATAAAATTTACAAATACAAAAGGTACATAAAATATTTTTTTTATTTTTTTTGATGATAATGAAATGTTAAGCAGATAATCAATAAAGGAGACAATTATACTATAGTAAAATATTTATTTTAGAACAAAAGATACCAGTTTTTTCCAGATATTCATTATTGTCATACATGTGATTTAGTTCCATGATTCAACATTCTCTTGATTGAACACTTATTTCCCATTAAAGTAAAGTGCAAACATACCCACGGAATTTCCATCATCCCAGAATAATTCACCTTCTGCAGAACCACTGTCGTCAAGGGCAACCAGGAGTTTTAATGGGTTCTTGCGACTGAAATGCAAGGAAAAACATTTGAACCACTAAGGAAGGGTCACAGGCATCCAACAAATAGTTTTCTAAATTTTCATTTATCAAAAGTGATAATATGGTGAAGATTTAGTAATATGAACTTGTCTGGCTTTTATTTTAAAATTGTATAATTGGCTTAGCTGGTCACAAGTATAACAGCCAACAGAATTAGAAAAGAGTCTGAGCAGATGGTACTGAAGGCTCGAGAGACTGATGGTTTAAATCCATCATTATCATATCCTTTGTCACAGGGTGAGAAAATGTGCAGCCTGACCAGGACATGAACTCAGGACCTTTGAAATACAGTTCCATGACTCTACAGACAGAGCTATCCGGCCACTTACACATCTTCTCCCCTATATTGTGAACCCTTCTAAACTGTGACACCTTCAACAAATGATCTTCAACCAATTATGTTATTATCTAATTCTACAAATTGTCCTCATTCAGGATACAAGTAATAAAAAACATTAAAATGTCAGTTTATCTTTGCAAACTTAAGGAAATATTTTGATATTAATCATAAATCTACTAATAACTGAATACACAGTGCTTAGATGTTATGCCACTTGTAAAAACATTACATCTGGTGTTCATTCTATAAAATATACTTTAATCTTACATATACACAAAATAAATTATTGAACATCCTCTATACAGCATATAATAGCACGGCATGTTAATGATCATAATATTATGCTGCTTATAAAAATGAATGATCATTCTTAATATAAAGATTTCAACTGAAACAAGGGTAACCTGTAAGCTGTGTTATTTGCAGGCCTCTGCATTGGTAGAATGAAACCTCCCCTCACAAATAATCCTATCTTAGAGTTACTGTCAACCTGTCTGGTAATTAGTTTACTACTCTGTTTGTGACCATCATAGAAGTCATACCATGCTCCACCTGGCATGTATACATCCAACTCATTCTGGTTCTATAACATAATAATAAAACTGAAGTTAAACTTTCAAACAATAAAATTACAGCTGAACTTTTTAATCTTATCAGGTCCAATTTTCTTTATATTAGAACATATCAAGTAAAAACTTCTCAAACATAAATGTTTAACTTACTTTTAAATTTGCAAAAGAACATATAAAGTAAATTCTTTATAGAGGGTATATTGACTAGACTATTAGTCAATTTTAGCCATAATATAGTATCAAAAATTGTTTGTCTTAAATCATTCTATGGATTTATGAAAATCAAGGTATTTTCATTTAAGTTACTGTGACAAGGAATTTATGTGCCATATTCAAGCTCAAACTATTCAAGGAATTAAAAAAGATATTTGACACCTAAATGAACTGACAATCTGTCATCATGCAATTTTTGAGACAGTTTAAAAAAAAAGAGAAGAAAACATATTTACTGGATCTGTTATTGGTGCTATAAGTAATGCCTTCCCCCAGAGGAACTCTCTGTATACATAAATACTCCTTGCAAACTTATTCTCAGGAAATCTGTAAAATAAAATATGTTTTCACATAATTTAATGTAAAATTGAAATTCCAACAAACCTTGTGAAGTAAATAATAATATTATGTTCATTTGCTATATTCATAGATAAACAATAGTTAAGCAATATAACATATTGTTGACAAAATTTGATAGTAAAATCTTAAAGCCCAACAATACAGGTTTGAGGTACAGTCTGAATGATTAAGTATGGTGACTAAGCTTGGCTCTGTGATGTTAGTTTGTTTGTTTATTTCATTTTACGCCTTTCCCAACAGTATTTCAGTCATATAGGCGGGTAGTTTCCTAACCATCGTTCCTGGAGAGTTACCCCAGTACTAGACTTCCTTCCCCAGCGCTAAACTACCAAAGCATCTCCCGGGATCGAACCCACGCCAGAGAGGTACCTGGATTAGAAGTCATCGACTCTAACCCCTCAACCACGGAGGCGGTTGTTATGTTAGTACATGTATATAACTTGCCATAACTACTATAAGCACAATCACATAACTACTATAAGCACAATCAGTGACATACATACAATCTCATTAAGTAATTACTGAATGCTTCTTTTAGTATATCTTGTAAATAATTTATATCAAGTATGAATACAATATAGAATTTATCCATTATTAAGTTTTGCATTTCATTTTCAATCATTGCTGTATTGCACTATTGATGTAACTTTAAAAAAGTCTTTAATCAAAGGGTCTATTGTCTTAAAAATTTAACGAACCGTAATAAAAGAAATCCCAATATTGCAAGCATTGTCTGAAATGTTTTTGGTCATATAACTTAATTTTTTTCTACAAAAATGAACATCAAAAAGGTTAAACTACTAAGAAAAACAGATGAATATACACATATAAAGATCTTACTCATGAAACAGTGGTCGGACTACAGTGCTGCCCTCTGTGTGTGCTTTATGGAACAGTGTATATAGATAGGGTAATAACCAGTATCTAGTTTCCAGTGCTTCCCTCGCTGCATTAGCAACTTCAGGACCATAAACTGTAGGATGATTGTCCTGAAATATTACATACATCGTATTCATGTCTTAAAAAAGGGAAATGAAAAACAATGGAAAGTCAATCCAGAAATTTATGCTGTTTTCAGATATGAAAAATGACTTAAAATCAATCAACATGAAATCATGATTTAACAACTTTTTCAATAAGTAAAATATGTTAGGCGACTTGTTACAAACAATTGCTCACCAAATGTGACAGATTTTCAAATTGCTTTGACTCAAAAATGTACACCTTATTTTCAATGTAACGGAAGTTAAACTTCTGAACAGGGTCAAATATGAAGTATTTTACTGTTCTAGATCTCAGTTTATCAATGATAAAAACATATTGGCAAGCAGAAGAGATCTTATATATAAAATATATACGGAATATTTGACACAAAAGACCATTTTAATAAAAATAATAAAACAGAGAATAACTTAAGTGAGCAGGTTTAAAACGTGACTATTTTCTTATAAGAAAACAATCGCAAAACTAATGAAACAAGAGCTGTCCGTAAGACAGCGCGCTCGACTTTTTTATTGCTTGCCAATAAAAAAAGTTTTTGCAGTAAAAGGCAATACAAGAATCTCTGTATTTTTAAAGTGAACAATGGCCATGAGCATTAAGATATTTAGTGAAGAATTATTTTACTGAATTGTGTTGATACCCTTGAACACTGCAGGTTCAGTGGATAGGAATGAATTTTTTTAGATTTTTTAAGTTTTTTAGTGCTTGCCTATAATACAAAACATTGACAGTTAAGGGCCATAATTCAAATAAAATCTTTGACAGAATTACCTTCTCCTGGACATGTTTGGGAATCATGATTGTAAACAAGTATTCCAACTTTCAAATTAATATCTCAAACAGTTCAGTCAAAAAGTGGACTGGTACTAAAAACTTAACCAAGATTCTAAGTCGATAAAAGGCCTTAATTTTTAAAACAAATCCTTGACAGAGTTACCTTCTCTTGCGTACAGATGGGGGTAATGATGTGAAATAGCATTAAAAGTTTCAAAGCAATATCTCAAAGGGTTAAGGCAATAAGTGGATTTTACCCATATTCAATGTATTTTCTAAGTCAAAAAGGGGCATAATTCTGTCAAAAACCTTGACAGAGTTATGTCCTCTTGTCTGTTGATGAAGGTCGTGATGGTAAACAAGTATGGTCAGTTTCAAAGCAATACCTCCAATGGTTTGAAATAAAGTGAGGTGGTACAAAAAACTTAACCAAGCTCAATACACTTTCTAAGTCAAAAAAGGGCCATAATTCTGTCAAAAACCTTGACAGAGTTATGTACTCTTGTCTGTAGATGGAGGTTATGATGGTGAACAAGTATGGTAAGTTTCAAAGCCATACTTGTAATACTTCTGAAATAAAGTGGGGTGGTACGAAAAACTTAACCAAGGTGTGACGCCAACGCCGACGCCGACGCCGACGCCGACGCCGGGGCGAGTAGGATAGCTCCCCTTTTCATAGAAAAGTCGAGCTAAAAAAGAAAGAGTGTTACACTTTTGTCATATTCAGCTATATACATATTCAATAGAAACCATTGGCATTGACTGTTATCAAATGTTATCAAATTATGTTTTCTTGTACTTGTTAGTTTTACATATAGAGTCAGTAACGGTCAGTAACGGAAGTTAAACTGTCAGATATTTGCTGTCAAACATTTTATATTTTACCTCAAATAACTTGCCTCTAATGTATATCGGGCAAGTTAAGTAAATTGTATGCAGCATGATGGTGCACAACACAAAATAACATCAAAGTCCTACAGCATACGCATACAAGCTGGAAAGGTGCCTTCCAAGAAACAGGGTTATGTTTGTAACAGTGGTATATTATTTTTCAATGTAAAGGTTAATGAAATTTAAAAAAAAATCAAATAAAGAATGTTTCGTAAACAAAAGATTTGCTTCAAGTGTTAAATATTTGGAACTCAATGTTTAGCAAATACTGGCATTTGCTTGAGAAATTGTATCAATAATATGTAATTTTTTTTAAGGGAACATGTTAAACCCAAAAATTTTTAATTTTATTTTTTTATGGTTTTTAAAAAAATTTGATTTCAAAAGCATCAACTGACGTCCGACCCAAAATAGCATATTTTTAAAAAATCTAAAAAGTAAACTGTTTCAGTTTCCCGATTTGTAAACAACCCAAAAAATTAATGAATTAAAAACATTTTTTTTTTTGAAAGAAAGGAAAAATTAAGAAAAACATTTTTACAATATTCAAAGGGAAATTTAAAATATTTGGGCCGTAAAAATATCTAAAGTCCCTAACTAAATTTAGTATATTAAAAAGAGGGGGTATTTGGGGGCGATTAATGGCTTAACTTGAAAAATATTCAAAATTTTCCATCATCCTTTGGTTTTAGGGGTTTGAGATTCATAATGAAATCTATAAGGAAAAATTTAAAAAAACCCAAAGTTAACCCTTTTGAAATTTACCACTTCAAATTCCCCCAGGAAGAGAAAAGGATTTTTTTTCAATTTTTTCATTTTTTTCTTTCTTCCAAAGTTTTCTTGGGATCAAATTTAAAAAATGATGGCTTTATGTAAAAAAAAAATACTCTTTAATTATTTAAATTGCCATGGGGCCTTTTGTAAAAAACAACAGTTTTTTTTTTATTATTATATTTAAGGGTGTATTTTATTAAGGGGGAATTTAAAGGGTTTTTATTGGGAACCCCTTAAAAGTCCTAAAAAATATTTTAGCAATGTAGAGACCAGCTTCATTTTCAAATCGGAACCCAAAAATCAAGAATACATTTTTGGGAAAGGGCCCCAAACCTTAAACAAAAAATATATTAATTTAAAAAAGGGGTTCCCTTTCCCTTACATACTAAAGGGCCAAAGTTAAATTTTTTCCATTAAAAAGGGCCTAAGGGGTCATGAAGCGGGTCCAATTTTGATTCCGATAAAATGATAACATTAAACTTGGTGAAAATATAAAAGAAAATGATACAAACTAATTATCTAATACATATTTGTTGTTGTATTATATAGAAGTGGATTATTTTAATAATTGCAGTCAATTTGGTAAAATATATGCTTCTTTTAGCTCTTTAATGACCATCGCTTTATAGATATGGCCAACACATAACTAAGGATAAGAACAACAAGAGCTGTCCGTAAGACAGCGCGCTCGACTTTTTTATTGCTTGCCAATAAAAAAAGTTTTTGCAGTAAAAGGCAATACAAGAATCTCTGTATTTTTAAAGTGAACAATGGCCATGAGCATTAAGATATTTAGTGAAGAATTATTTTATTATGACATAATTTATGGTAAAGTGAACAAGTGGATAGGAATGAATTTTTTTAGATTTTTTAAGTTTTTTAGTGCTTGCCTATAATACAAAACGTTGACAGTTAAGGGCCATAATTCAAATAAAATCTTTGACAGAATTACCTTCTCCTGGACATGTTTGGGAATCATGATTGTAAACAAGTATTCCAACTTTCAAATTAATATCTCAAACAGTTCAGTCAAAAAGTGGACTGGTACTAAAAACTTAACCAAGATTCTAAGTCGATAAAAGGCCTTAATTTTTAAAACAAATCCTTGACAGAGTTACCTTCTCTTGCGTACAGATGGGGGTAATGATGTGAAATAGCATTAAAAGTTTCAAAAGCAATATCTCAAAGGGTTAAGGCAATAAGTGGATTTTACCCATATTCAATGTATTTTCTAAGTCAAAAAGGGGCATAATTCTGTCAAAAATCTTGACAGAGTTATGTCCTCTTGTCTGTTGATGAAGGTCGTGATGGTAAACAAGTATGGTCAGTTTCAAAGCAATACCTCCAATGGTTTTGAAAATAAAGTGAGGTGGTAAAAAAAACTTAACCAAGCTCAATACACTTTCTAAGTCAAAAAAGGGCCATAATTCTGTCAAAAACCTTGACAGAGTTATGTACTCTTGTCTGTAGATGGAGGTTATGATGGTGAACAAGTATGGTAAGTTTCAAAGCCATACTTGTAATACTTCTGGTACGAAATAAAAGTGACGCCAACCGCCGACGCCTTGACGCGACGCCGACGCCGGGCGAGTGGTAGCTCCCCTTTTCATATAGAAAAATCTTAACCAAGGTGTGTATAACTTTGGCTTAATTCAAGTAAAATATATAACATTTGTCATTATAACACCACAAAAAATTCTAGTTTTTGCCAAAATCCAATGATTATTATTCTGTATCAATGAGATCAAAACTGGTTATTGAAACAGCAGAATCCTATTAACTTCCGTTACCACACACTTTACATTATGCAGAAAAGTCGAGCTAAATGTCACATGAAAGTTGTTTTTTTTTTTATTATGTGGGATAGAGTGCTACTTTTCTGTCAAATAATTTTGTCCCTTTAAAGAAAGGTTTTTTGAAAAAGGAAGAAAAAACCGCCCAAAATTAAATTTTTAAATTTGTTACCCTTTTCTTGAATTTCTAAAAAACAAAATTTTTTTTGGGGGCCCCGATAATTGGGAAATTTAAAAAAAAACGAAAAGGTAATAACTTTCATTGCTTTTTATAAAAAAAATTGTTAAAAACACTTTTTTTACTTTTTTTGCAAAACAAAAGAATTTTTAAACAATTTTTGGGAAATTTAAATTCCCCTTTCCGTGCAGATAAACATTTTCCTCGACATTAGCAAACATCACGTTTTGTACATTGAAAATACAAAAGATTTCAAAAAATTTCTACATTTCCCCCATTTACAGAAATACAGTTTCTCACAAAAATTAACTTTCTTTTTGAATTAAACTTTTGGGTTTGGGGGAAAATTGGGAAAGGGAAAATTAAATGAAACACTCACCCCCGTTTAAACGGATAAAAAGCTAATTTTGAATTAAATATTATTGCACTTTTTTGCATTTTAAAAGTATGCTGGCTTTGCTTCTAAAAGATATTTTGGAAGTGTTTCAAATATTCTTTTTAAATCATTCTAGCATAGGTAGGTAACAATTACCCAAAAATTTGTAAAGGGGAAGTTAACAGTAAACGGGAAGTTAAAAAATGTTTTTCTTTGAAAAACGATTTTTCAATATTTAAATATCACATTTTAAAAATAATAAACACCATTCACCATCTTCTGTTAGCCTTAAAAAATTTATGAACCTTATAGGGCGAAGTTATCTACTTGCAATGTTCCTAACGATTTTTTGGGTCACGGAAAAGTTAAACACGTTTTTTTGTTTTTCTCAGAAACAATGAAATGTTATGTTTGGGCTTTCGACCCCCGAATATTAACTTGAAATAATAAAAGGGTCTTAACAATTTTAAAAACAAAATCCCTGATATTATTTTCCAATCACGACATTCTTGAAAAGTACATACCTTTATACAAACAAATTTGATAACTGTAACAGAAGTTAATTATTTTGGAGACATGAATATCAAACCCCGCGGCTATGAGGTTTTAACTGGATAGATATTTTCCTTTTTTAAGTACAGTAGGTCTATTTTAGTTACTGAGAAAAAGTTTTTTTTCTTAGAAATTTCTTAACTGATGTTAATAGTACTCATTTGAAAATATTACTACCGTTCTAGCGACAGGGCAAAAAGACCGATTTTGAATATTTTTGAGAATGGTGTAAGGTATTAAAATCACATTTTGTGGTGTTTTTGCATATTTTCTAGTGTTTTAAGCATTGGCAGATAATTTCTGCCAAAAGTACCGATTAACTAAAGTTATGAATACATAATAACGTATCCGGGACATCGAAAAATTGCAAAACAGCATAAATTTTTGGAACCACTGTGGAAAGACTAAACCAACTTATCAACTCATTGGCTAAATTTGTTTCATATTGTTATAAATTCTTCTCTCTTGTAATTTATAATTTCTACTACTTCCATAATTCCACATAAAAATACACAATAACTGTTTTCCGTTTCATTTCACTGTTTATTTATTTGAAAGTGTCCTAAATTTCTACTCTACAATTAATAATTAAAGTTACAAAGTTTTTCTTCCTCACACATGGTTGATAAGTCACTGTATAATTAACTCTCAAAAATCCCTATCCCAACTCTAGCTCTTACAATCTTACTCTTGCATTTTGAATCTAGTTCTTCAATCTTCAATCTAGACTGCCCTAGAAAATCTTGTACCGGTATTTATATGAAATACCTTGTCTCTCCATATTTGGAGGTTACCCTAGTGTTAATTGACAAATCTAAGCTTTCAATATTTATGACGACAAGTGCTGATCAAGTAACTGTACCAGAAACAAACAGACTGATTCCTGGAATATTTATAATGATAACCATTGATTGAGTTCCCTAAACACAACAATTGCAGGCCTCCTGTCCATAATTTATGCAGGTACCCGTTGACAGAGTTACCAAACTAAAATCTCCCAGACTGATACACAGTCTAGCCCCAACAGATTTATAGTAATAAATAATGACAACAAATGAGGGCTCAATTCTCATTTAAACTCAATCATTAAATCAAACCTTAACCAGGTGCCTTGCTAAAACTACAACAATATAGATCATCCTTATTCTCAATGGGAGGATTGTGTACTATATATCATACATCATGACAATGAAAACAGTTTACAACAAGGTGGAATGGCTGTCTAGTAATTAAGGTTTAAGCAAGTCAGCTCAGAGATAATGTGTTTAAGTCCTATTGAGGCTACAATCAAATGTCTTCATTTGACAGCAGTACTGGTTAGTTCTAAGAAAAAGACTTGATACAGTTCAAAATAAGCTTCAAGCTTTCTTCACATTTGAGCTAAAATAATTAAGATTAAACTGCCTTTTACATTTTTGTATAAATGTTATTGTATCATTTAAACCATCAACAAACAAATCCAGCTGAATAATATTACATTCAGCAAGCCATACCCTATAAAACTTATCAATTCAACTAAAGAAGATGTTATCTATAACTGATTAAACTGAGGACTGCTGACACAGAAATGTAAGGTTACCTTGGCATCTTTTTGGTTGTGGTTACGACTAAATGGATAGAAAGCTCCCAGTTGTAGCCATCTTTTACATAATTCTGCAGACCCATCATTAAAATACCCACATATATCTGCTCCTACCTGAATATACACCATTTCATTTTAGAATAAAAAAATTCAGAAGAAATATAATTTAGAAATATCAGTATATATCTTTTTTTATCTCAAATGACCTAGATATCTAACAAGATAAAATATTGCATTTGAAATCAAATATCTCAATGAATTTCATCAAAAAGTGTAACAGACATATCTCTGACTAAAACTATTTTAACCAATATTAATATTGATAATGATTAGCCTTTGCCACCAGTATACAGCAAAGTGACTGCTTGCACATCTGTGTAATCTGAACAGGCTCTATACTTTTGGCTGACATACTTCAAATTCACAAAATTGTTAATGGGCTCTTCCAAAAATGGAAAAGCAAATAATGGGTTAAAGGACTTGGGTCATAGTTATGCCTCAAAAGATTTTCTTATTAAGTTAAAATTTTCTATGATAAGGAGACTTTTTGCAATAAATTTTCAACAGAATATTGTTGTTGGTTTTTTTCATTGACACATGAGCTTTATGGTCCTTTGAAATTTTTAATTAATTAGAGACATTATTAAGATGACAACACAAAGTAAAAATTAATTATGAAGTTCCTAGCAAATATAACATCTTACATAGAAAAAGAAAGTTTCTACATATACTTACATATGGTATGCCGAAAAGGTTAAATTCAAGCATTCCTGAAAGAAAATATATTTCAATTTAATAAGCAACATTGAATTTGAAAGTTGTTTTGTTGTTTCTTTTCTCCACATTTTAAACCTTAAAAAAAGCTGTCATGTTGCAAGGAGACAAAATGACAATTAACTCAATTATTTAAGAGTGAAAGTAAAAGCTATTTTGACAAGTTTAACAAAAAATTTGCAGGTGCCTAATGTGGTTACGGAAACTGAAGCAGCAACTTGTAGCTGTAATCTGTAAAGGTGTGGGTTAAGAGGGCTCTAAGTGCCGTTTCAGGTGAAATTATTGGTATGGCAGTTGCTGGTCTTGATGTGACACTACTGAGTTGTATTAACATTTAATAATGATGACCTATGATAGATTTCTTCAAGTCCGACCAATCAGCATCATTGTCACCTAGCCAATGTCCAGCATATTTTCCACTTCCAGGATATGTTGATCTTGACAACACAAAGCTTCTCTCACCTGTGGCCTCTCTCATACCCCTGCAAAAATATATATTGATAAGTTAAAAATGTTACAGGTCCATGCAATTGTCCATCTCTACCAATACCAATCAAAATTACTTTACACTGTAGATGCTTTTAACCATTATCCTGCTACATTTGTTACATGGACTTGCCCAACTTTAAATTTGGAACAGTTCAATATCAATTTTAGGTATTTCAATATCAATCCATAGACAATTTAGATTTTGTGTTAGAATGCATATATATGCAGGCTGGCCTGCCTCTATATCTGTCTCATAGGCCTGTAGTTATTGCCAGATTAGTTCAAAACGTACATCATTTAGTTGAAGTACATGTTGTATCTTTGATCTTCTAAAATCTTACAAAGAAAATCTTCTGGATGAGCAGTCCTTATAAGTACATGAGTGTGAAAGTGCATAAGCATAATAAATGAATATTCACATACATTACATGCTCATTTTTATAATTTGTGTTGTATATCTTTATTTTATATGTCACTCTGGCACTAAAAAAATTAAGAATATATTTTTTAATTCATGTAATAACTTACTTCAAAGTGGGTGGGGCCTCACTCCAGCCATACAGACTGTGGACATCATAGTGTCTATATTCCCCATTATCGCCCTGTCTACTGACCATACATATTGTCTTGTCACTTATTCTACCCTCAAATCCAGATGTTGCATTATCAAAGCCATATCCAGCCTCTAAAGTTAAATACATATGAATATTATAAATGCATTCATTAAGACTAACACAAATTAAATTAGTAAATCTTGATTGTAAGACATACATTTTTAACAGGAGCTGTCAATAGGACAGAATGCTTGACTATTCTCAGTATTTGTCAGTAAAATAAGAGCCTGTATGATGTAAGAATTACAAATTCAATAAAAAAATGTACATGACATAGTTATGGGTCTTGGGTATTGACCTTAAAATTTGGTTAAGTTTGTGCTTACTGCATTAGTCACACAGCACCAATATGATGATACAATACTGTGAAATCAGGCATTTATCACACTTAACATGTATCTTGAATATTTTTACTATTCTTAAAATCTTAGTACATTTTTCTCAAGTTTAATTCTCTTGACATATTTTGCTCATTTTGCGGCATGCAACTTTTAAATGTAGAGTTTACACTTTTATACTTGTTAAATAAAAAAGATCATACTTGTTCTGTATAGAGTTTACACTTTTACACTTGTTTAATAAAAAGTAATAATACTTGTTCTCTTTTATACATGTACTTGTTCAATAAATAAGATCATACTTGTTCTATATAAAGTTTACACTAGCTTTTATACATGTTCGATAAAAAAAGATTATACTTGTTCTACAAGGAGTTCACTCTTTAATACTTGTTCAATAAAAAAGATTTTACTTGTTTTATATGGAGTTTACACTTTAATACTTGTTCAATAAAGAAGATTATACTTGTTCTACAAGGAGTTTACACTTTAATACTTGTTCAATAAAAAAAAAGATTATACTTGTTCTATATGGAGGATCCTCATACTGATTGTTGATAGGACAATGTAGACTCCATGGTTTAACATTATCTGGCCAGTTCCATGGTTTCTCAAGATTTGTTCCAAAATTAGCAGGCTCATTCATATCCTAAACAATGATGAGAGAAAAGCAGCCATGATTACAAAAAAATCACAAAACCTTTCATTCTGAACAGTGCCATACTATAAGATAACTTTATATAAATTATGCCTGATAATCAATTATGCCATTTAAAACTGAAAACTTCAATAAACACTCTTTGTACAAGCTATTTAAAATCATTGAAATAATTAAGTGTCATGATTTTGTAGCTAAAACAATATTATAAACTGCTTCTTCCAGTTAGTTTTTAGTTTATACCAATTTATTTTAGTTTGATTGTATTGGAAGCTATAAGCTTAATGAAACACTCTCGAATCCAATCCTGGAACTAACCAGTACTAAGCAATGACTGTAAAGTATCTTGCTCTCGGAAACAATTGCTTGCCCTTGACGGGATTTGATCCCACACAGTCAGCAATCCTTGAACCCATGTGGTCAACAATCCTTAAAATAACTAGTTAGTCACTTTAACTATTAACAATTCTGTTGCAAATCAAGCCTTAAACCTAAGCAATAAGGTAATAAGGAAATAGAAAGTTGTATAATTTTAAGATTTAATAATACTAGAAATCCTTACAATCCACATGCCATCAAATGGGACAACATTACGATGTTTAACAATCAACTTGGACCATAGGTCTTGTGTTTCTTTCTTGAAGAAGTCTGGAAATACTGATTTCCCACTTGGCCACACCTATATATGTAAATTTTAAAAACGAGCTAAAAATCAACATTTATCCACTGTGTTCATGTTCTGGTGCATTAAAAGAATAAACAATGTTTTAAAAATGTAAATCAGTTGCTAGTGGTAACAATCTCTCATTTGACATTGAATGTGCATACAATTAGAAATATAAAAGAAATTTGTTTTCAAGTACAATGTAAACACTTAAGCACCATATAATATGCAAATTTTACAAGCTGTCAGTGCCTAATGCTTAGATAACTAACTATTTCTTGCATATCAGACTGGCGTTTCCGTGAGTTTTACTCATGCCGGAAATTTCATCTGGCATGGGGGGTGCCAGATGAGTCGCGTGCTGTACAATGGCACGCTTAGGATGACGTCATTTTACCATTATGAATGAAGTTGTAATTCGTACACTGTCGTAAGAAAATAGTTACAGTTGTAATGATATAAATTTCTATTGAAATTAAAGATAAATGATTTAAAATATAATGGAATATGGTAGAATATGCAAGAAAAAATATCTGACATATGTTTGCGATTCGGATCGGCAAGCCTCGTTACCGCCAAAAGGGCAGGTAACCTCGGGACAGATATTCCGATCCGAACCGCAAAATATGACAGATATTATTAATCAAGCCAGCAAGTTAACATTTCTCTCATAGCTAACTTAGTAGCTACCATCAGCAATATATCATGTGCAAGCAAACAGGCTTATTAATCTTACATAATGTCTAAAGCAGCAAAAAAAAAAACACACATAAATAAATAATTATAAGCTGTGAAAATTATTATTATATTTTGTTCATGCAATCAAGCAGGAAAAGATTTCAATAAGTATTATATTGCTTCCAGTCTAATTCTTTTTTGTATTGATTGTATTAAATGTTATGTATGTAAATATGTAAATATGTTCTTGTGTGTGACAAATAAAATATGTTTAAACCAATCAATTGTTAAAGGCTTAAGTGAATTGCACAACTCAGTAAAATACAAATATGTATAAATCAAGTCCTGAGCAATTTATCCACATGATCCCACTACTTAAGGCATGCATTGTCAAATAATCTTACCAGTGTTGTGCAAATTATCATAGTGCTAAGATATTATGTGATGTGCATGCTAAATGGTTGTCATAATTGAGATAAACTAATTAAAACAAAAAAACATAATACATGTAATATGAATAACAGTGCTGTGCAAATGATAACGAATATGCAAGTTAAAAGATTACATTTGTGCCCAAACAAAGCATTTACATATATATATTTTCAAGTGCTGAGCAAATTATCATAGTGCTAAGGTTTTATATAATGTGCATGCTTAGACTGGCTTACATGACTTACGTAACCAAGTAAAGCTCTTGTTGAATCCATGTCCTCGTCTGCTACATTTAGTTCCTCCGGCCACATCACCGAGCCTCGGAGGGCAGTCAGGTTATCATACGGCTCATACCCTTTCTTGCTACTAATAAATGCCGGATCCTAAATAAGTAATGATACACATCATACAACGTCATTTTTAAACAAGAGTTGTTGGTAGGATATCTATAGACTATAGATAGTCAGGGCACAACAAAAAAAACAAGATCCTGAATAATGTAAAATTTTCAAAGTTCAAAAATAATTCTGTCACTATGCTAGAGTTATGGACCTTGGTCAGTGACCTATCATGCTCTAACATAAGTGTGTGATGTTTCAATCTATTCCCATTCAAAAAGTGTGATGCCAAAGCTTACACTTGGATGAGGTCAATAAACATTTTAAAATCTGGTTCTTCCATTTTTTTTTCCAATGCATGATAAATGAATAATTTTTTTGAGACTAAATATGTATATATATCTTTTCATTTTGTTTTTGTTTTTTAAAACTTAAAAATACTAAAAAAAAAACAATGTTCAAATATTTATCTCTATCCATCTTAGAAAAGTTTTCTTTGCTATGTATGTCAAACAAATAGCAATGTTTTAAAAACCCTTAATATTTCAATTTCATTTTTTTTATTTAATAGAGACCAAACCATTGCTTATCTTAATATAATGTAAATTTCACAATTCTTCAGTCAACAATGAAGATCTTTATATCATCACAAACTTTGGCATATATCTTCAGTTTAATACCCTTTTGGATTAGAATTTTACACTAGTATTTGAATAAACTTTATCTGAAATCTTATTGCTTGAGCCAGATTGAATTCCCTATCACAGTCAGACCGGCAAATCCAAGAGTTTAAATAATCAACCTGGCTCCTATGATTCCACACTCGAAATTCTCCCACAAAATTAGAAAATTAAGACTTTAAACTAGGGATATGTTTGTTGGTGTTTACATCATGTAAGCAATGGAACCTTTGGTTACTACCTCTACTTTATATTTGCCACATCTCACATTATCATTAAAAACACAATAAATTTCTGTTCAGGAATACTGCATTATTTTTGTGGGAAACTTTAATTTTCATTTTTTTTGTGGATAGGTCAATCCATGAATTTAAGATCCAACAAAATTTCATTTTTGTGTATGTATGCTGTAAGAATATTTTGCATCACATTATTTACATTATGCCTTTAGAAAAACTGTCTACAAATTTAAGTACCCACAAAAATGTTCTTTGAAAAAAAACATGAAATTTCATGTCCACAAAATTAAGTGAATTTACAGTAAGCAAATTAAAAAAATAAAGAAAGAAAAAGTCACTTACCAGAATAATAACAGTTCTCATGCCATTTTCCCTCAATTTGGTGAAATACTGAGGTAAATCACCGAAGTTTGTCTTGTCCAGTGTAAAATCCATGTTAGCATCAAAATGGTCAATATCTGCATATTGCACATCCTGCAAGGTAAATACTAGAAATATTGCAGATTTGGTGCATGTACTACACAAGATTAAAGAAAACTGTATATGGACAGATATCTCTAACATAGTTTAATCTGTTGCTTCCTTAATTTTCTGGCCACTTATTTTCACTAACTTTGCATTTAGGTGAAACTTTTATTTATTAGTTTCTTTTCTCTCTTTGGCTTTGTCAACTTGTCATTATACAAAGATACAGACAGACCTGGCTCTGTACCAGTTGGCACATCATGACATAATTTATTTATAACTATGCATTATTTGATCATTTGTATTACTTATTCACTTATTTTCTAAGATATAATTGAGGTCATGTGAACAAAAATTACTCATTAAACATATTTAAAGGATAATTCTGAAGCTTTGTTCAACCTTAGACAACAGAAATATCATCATATCATGCTCTAGTAACACTAAATCCTTATATAAACTTACATGAGGAATATTATATTCCTTTGTACTGTTTACAACAGCTTCAATCTCTGCCGTGTTCTTGTAACCATAGCGACATATTTGGAACCCCAGAGCCCAATATGGCATCATGTATGGTCGTCCAACCAACTAAATTAGAAAAAACAATGTTGTATAATCAAGCTTGATGCAAACAACATATTTGGATAATGTATTCAGAGACATTTACTAATAAAAGGATTTTTTTTGTTATTTCTATGATCTAGGTATGGTAAAAAAGTTAATACATAGTTGAAATAAAATTCTTGTGCAACAATTTACACCTGATCTATTTACTTTAAATGATCAACAGACTTAATATTTAACATGTTTGACAAAAAATTTTATTATTATAAAAAATGTAAAATAAGATGACATCATGAAACACCTTTCTTTAATGTGACTGATTTCTATGAAGAAGATCACTTTAATGAATATGTAATAATATAATAACATATTTAACCTTGAAATTATAAAATAAAAAATGTATATACAAAAAATATACCCCAGTATATTGTTGGACAACATTTTCTGGCTCGGGTCCAAGAAACATGTAGAAATCTAGAATACCACCTATTGTTCTATATGTCAACATGGGTAGAGGGTTAAAACTGTACTCTGTAAAATTTAATTAAATATAATATATAGTTTCACACCAGTACTCTAATGTTTTGATGCTTTTGATGAAATATCAGCTTTATCAGATGAAAATGTCTGCAGAAATGGAAGTTCAGCAAACATAATGATAGTGTACACAAACAAGCTTTGCAATAAACAAACATATTGCTATGACCATTTAAATTTACAAACTTAATCATCATAAAACCAATTAATAAATAAGGTTAGATAAAAACTAGTAATGTATAAGATTAAGTCCATTGTAATATATGTGCTAATAATCAACCAATATTATTTATGTTTAAACAAATTGATTTCGGCTTTATTGCAAAACAAGTTCATGAAACTTATATTGATCATTTTGGAGTCTGTTTCATGGAACTAACCAGTACAGTGGTGTTATTTGTTATTTATAACATGGCCATGACATATGTAAGGCTTGAACCTGTTTACCCTGGGTTGAGAGGCCGACAACTTATCCAATAGGCGATCACTCACCTTAAACTGACAATATTGAAGGACATGTACTAAACTTTGAATTAGAAATTTCTAATTGGTCAGTTATTCTTTAAAGGTTTCCATATTAAATTATAATTTAACCAGTCAGAAATATAAAATTTGGTCAGACTACATTGTAATGCAGGCAAGCCTGGCTCTTTACTGGTAGGAGGAGCCTTTTTTTGAGGGGTTGAGTTTAACATCGAACCAACAGAGTATAGGTCAAATGGTGACCTTCCAGCTTAACTAGTGGAGGAAGACCTCAGGTGCCTTTCTGTGCATTATTTCAGGCACAAACAGACACCTTAATAGAACCACTAACATTCTGAAAGCTAGCTGGATAGTTTCCTAACATGAAAGAATAAAAAGTCTCTGTTAGGATTTGAACCCACAGCATTGAGGGGTAAGTGGTTTGAAGTCAAGGACCTTAACCACTCAGCCATGGATGCCACCTGAATCACAGAGTCTTAATACCAAAGCCAGAAGCTTTACTTGATTGTACTGTGTTAGATCCGTCAATCAGGTGAATATATGAACATTGTATTAACATTTCTCTCAATATCTCAAATCTCAATAAAAATGTTTATATCATTTACATTGTATTGTGTACTTTTCCCTACAAGATTTTATAACATGCATACTGAATAAGGCAAAATATGCATGCACATATTATTTTCAAATTTTACCACTGAATATTGATTTTGAAAAGTGTTGCATTCTTTGATCCTTGGATTTTTATTCTATTTGGATAGTGAATCTAATTTACATTTAACAAATCCTTTCATATTAATGAAAATATGTCTTTGGTATTTCTTTGAAATTTATGCAAAAAAAAGTCTGAAAGATCTTTTAGATAAGCAGTACAACCTTTGATCAAAGCAAATCTACTAAAATCAAAGCAGGTAAAACAACAACTGCTGCCTGTAAGAAAGATAGCCCGATTATTCTCAGTGCTTGATATTAAAACTAGGACCTGAACAATATAGAAATTCCAAAGGGGAAAATTATATCCAAAATCCACAATATTTAATTGCATGTATTTTCATCCCAAGTCCATTCTAGAATTTTTAAATTTTGATAGTGACCTGCAAAAACAATCCTGAAAACATGTGCCAAGTTTTATGTGAATATGTTTACAAGGGGTGGATACTGATCTTGCATGTTCTAAGTTTACAAAGGGCTATTATTCAAGCAAAATACATGTATGTATTAGATATGGGTCTTGGTAAGTGATCTTCAATAATGGTCTATAAGATAAGTGCACCATTTTAGACTAATTTTGCAGTAGTTATAGAGATTAATACTGCAACAAAAAACTTGAACCAAGAATTTATTTAGTTCACAAAGGCACTAAAAATTACGCTTCAGTGACTGACCATGGACAGTGACCTCTAACTGAGACCTAAAGGTCATAATTTCAAGCAAATACTTTTAGTGGTTGATGAGATACAAAACTGCACATGAAGTTGCATGCAAAACAGGAATTTTTGAGAGAAATTATTCAGTCAAAATCCATGCTAAAGTTATGATTCTTGATCAATAACCTTCAGATCCTGAAGACACATGTGGAGTTTCAAATAGTGATGAAGATTACTCTTGCACACAAAACTGAAAATTTGTAAGTTCACAAAGTGCTATAATTCAATCAAAATCCATGCAAGAGTTATGGACCTTGGAAAATGACCTTCAATTGTGATGTAAAGTTTCAGGTAGACTCTAAAAAAAATGAAAACCAGCCTAAATTGGTGCAATGTGGATTTGATATGAACTGTTCAGATTCTGAAAATGGTTACAAGGCTATATGGGTTGTGATATGGATTTGATATGAAACTTTTGGACTTTAGAAATAAAATGTGTGGCGACTTTTTTGAACTCTGGAAATGAAAACGAGGCTAAATTGATAACATTTAAGATCCAATAATGATTTCTATTTAAACACCACATGGTTTAAATGCTGAAAGTAAAATGCTGAAAGTATACTGGTAGTTATATTTAGAAAGGTATGAAATAGAAATGAATACTTAAAGTTACCCATTGCATTGCTGTTTAACAAGAAAACTCCATGGGAGTTGCCATCATCTTCCATACATGTGTAGAATGGATGTACACCATACAAGTTAGCTTGATTCTAAAATCAGAAAATAGTATCATTATAAATGTACACATCATAAAAGGTAACTATTTACTATTTACTATTAACTATTTAACAAGCATGAAACTTAAAAAGAAAGTCTGCAACAAAGATGTGTGCCTTGCAAGGTTCAAGACAATCTACTTGATGTCAATCCATACATGTCAGGTGACTTAGAGCAACCAAAAAATATATCTGAGATACAGCTTACATAAGTAACATTCATGTATCATGATTAATAATGAAGCCTTTATAGTATATAATGCTATATTATTGTCAAACCAATACTACAGTTTATCTCCAGAAAAGACTATAGACATATATAAAACATGTAAATAAAGAACATTGGGGAAAATACATGTATCTGGTTGGGTTTTAAGTGGCACCAACACAATATAGGTCATATGGTGACTTTCCAGCTTTACCGGTAGAGGAAGACCTCAGGTGCCCTTCTCATACACAAACACCCACCTGAAGAGAACCACTTACATTCCACAAGCTAGCTGAATAATTTCCCCTCATGAGAGAATCAGAAGTCCCTGTCGAGATTCAAACTCATAGCAGTGAATGGCAAGTGGTTTGAAGTCAACAACCTAAAAAACTAGGCCACAGACACCCCCTGACATGCACATACTGAAGCTTAACAAATGATACATACCAAACAATTTTATGATATGTTCAAATATCAATAATTACCCAGTGTGATGTAGGTTGGTCCCTGGCAAACATAGGCCAGGTTGTAGTTGTGCTTAAGTTATGTCTAAATGTATCATGAAGATTTTCACCAAATCCATACACATCTTCTGATGGTAACTTGGTACTGATCTGCAGGAACTGGTCAGACAATACCAGACCACCAACACCAGTATCCCAACTGAAATATAAATAAGAATGCCGTATTGCTGCTTAAAATATATGTTATTGTATTTTTTGTGTGCAACAGTAGATTTCTATTAACATTCATAAATTGCAAGTTCTCAATAAGAATAATTATGTGAATATCAGAAAATCAAATAGGAATACATAGTTACTAATAATAGTTCCAGATTTATTTTCCTATGAATTTGACTCTATCTTTGGCTTAAATATGTTGTTATCAAATCAAATATATAGTTTTTCTAATGATACACCTCCGTATCAAATATAACATACAATAACTGTACAATACAACATTTATTGGAACAGTCAAAGACAATACAATATGTCTCCATCATAATAATGCATAACAGTACAGTGCCAAACAGAAAGTTCATGTCCTCTCATCAAATAAAGCACATCAAATGTTGCGAGTAACCCTTAGCCTTCTGTAACCTTGAGTGATCACCCTTTGCCACCAGTAGAGAGCCAGACCTATCTTTCTTGTAATCTGACCAGGCACTTTACTATTGGTAGCTCAATGTTTTAAAATATTGATATTGGAATCCCCTAGTTTTTGTATGGACTGCACCGACTATAAAAGATGGGTAATTCCATTTCAAACATTTAGCATGTTAAGAGGTGTAAACTAAGTTTAAATATGTACCAATAGGAGTAACAGCAGCATTGTTTTGCTATTATATATATATAATCACACAAAAAATCAGGACTCAAACCAAAGGTCCAATTTGCTAACCACTACACCACAGCATATGGCATGAAAAATTGGCATATTATATAACAAACATAGTAACTGGCAACATGTTATTGTGTCAATAGAAAAAATAGATCTGTTATACTTACAGAACTCTTCCTGTTGATTTTCTGATAATTTGGAAGGCAAATGTACTGTTTGATGTGATCTTAATCTCATATTTTGCTGATTTTGGTTTTTCCTCTGGTAGGTTCACTTCTAATGGGACTTTGTAACGATTAAACACTGGGTCATCAAACTGGAATCAAATTTATATTATACAGAAAATAGTTATATCAAATAATGCAATAATATACAAAATATGAAAAACAAAATCAACAGGGAAGAGTGGCATTCAATGTATGCCTCCCCCACACAGGGCCACATGCAAGAAGCTCAGCAGGACACCAAATAGGACAGAGCAATGTCAGTTTTAAAACTCAAATGGTTTTATATTAATAATAATTTAGGTTGAATTCTGCACAAAAATAGATTGCTCACAGAACAATTTCACCTCAAGTGTTAATATATTATGTTATATCATACACTTCATCTTCTGATAAAAGCACTATTAAAATAAAATCTATACTTATCTATACCTAGAGGTCACAACTTCAACAACAATAATGTAAGTTTAGCTATTTAGACAGGCTACCTTCCAAAAAACATATTTCATATAAAATGGTATGCGTATCTTTTTAAGAAAGTAATGAATAGGAGGGCAGAGGAATTCCAATAAAATTTGATTTTTGTCAGAAAGCTTCTGAGATTTATGAATGAAAAGTACAAATGTATAGTCCAATTATACAAAGAGTGTTAAAAGGGGAAAAGGTGCCATGTTAGTCAAGGTGTCCTGCCTCTTAACCAAGGGATCATGCATTCAAACAAATGCGTTTCAAAGAAGAGAACTCAGGAGTGCCTCAAAAAAGCTTCAATTACCACAATTAACAAAGGCTTGCATGTTTATTCTGAATATTAAAGGTTTTAACCCTTACTATTCAAAATATCTTTAACTGATTTGTCCATCATTCAATCTTGATAAAACCATTGATCATTTTTAATGATTGAGTAACGAACAGTGCAGGTGATGATTCAAAGGTGCAGCACGGAGGTATGGGGAGATATATAATGGCATCCAGCAGGCTAAGGTTTAAAGACAAGGAATCACTTTCAATTAATTAAGAGTTGCATTGTTATTTACTTATTCAATACATATATGGAAGTAACAACGATAATTATTGTTTATTCTCCCTAAGTTATATATCTTTAAAATCGACAGGTATTACATTTTATTAACAACTTTAAACTAAATAACAACCTCTTTAAAACCTTTATCTGTGACAAAAACACTTCAAATGTTCTCTTAAACAAAGGCATAACCTCCCAATCTTCGCAATCAAAAATATTTATCAAAGGACACTGCAGGGTTTGTCCCCGACCATGTAGATGGATTTAGATAGGAAAAACAAGCAATATCTTGTCAAAAAAGATAAATCCAAATTGGTGTGTTTTACTTAAAAATGTTGATAACAGATATAAAGTATAAATGTATCGTTTTATAGGGATTTATGGCATGGGATTGTTTTCACCCGCTAAGTAAAAACAGTCTACTCTTGTTTGTCTTTAAATATCACATTATGTCATGTATGACCGATATGTAAATCTTACAGTAAAACCATTTGAAATTAGAACAAGGCAGTCTGAAGTACAGCTAAATCCTCTTCCGCAGTAGACATGAATGTGTACTTCTTGACTTTTACCCAACCATAACCATGATGTTGTGCCATGCATATCATAAGCACATTTGCTCATCACAAAAGTCTGTTAATTAACTTCCATATTCAGAAGGATACCTTTGAAGACACTCTTAATTTGTTTAAATTTTTAGGTCAAGGTCTTGGTGACCATGGATAATTTTAGACTTCATTTATTAACAAGTTTCTTACACATTTGGTAGTATCATGTTTTAGGCAAAATTGCTGTTCCATGGGCTCTAGTGGAATACTTTGATTGTGACTCTAATGTATTATTTGTTACACATTTCATGTTTACAAATCATTCAGGTGAGAATTTAAAGACTGCTGGTTTTGTTATAATGTTGACCTTGAAGGTAGCCACCAAGTTGTTGCTTCCTGTAGGTGATGATAGTGATCATTTGTGCCAATATAATTACAAAATTTTCGAGTTTAAAAGTTCTGAAGAGGGCACAAAATTGTTGTTCTGCTAAGTTATCATAAAAACATTGCAGCAGTTTAAATGTTAAGGAGCAGACACAAAATGTAGACTTTTTAACACGTGACCTTTAACTGATTTCAGACATTTTATGAAATGCAGCCCCTGTTGATATGAAGCGGTAATTTTTCTATGTAGTGCTATACTGCAGAGGTTACACTGTATCTCATGATTATAGTCTGATCATTTTGCTCAAACACTTTGTAAGAACATTTATATGCCAGTAGTTCTTATGAATATGATCACTTACATGTGTTTTGTTTATTTTGACAAAAATGTTAGCATAATGAAAAAAATAAAAAATACAATGTCAAAAAATACAATGTCAAAGAAAAGGTAAGAAAACGACCTCTACCATGGACAAAAAGTTTTTAAGCATGATTAATTGAAAAAGAACCAAATACTTGACAGACATATATGTATCATAACAACCACTTTAATAGTTTAGAATGCAAGATAATAATATCATATTCTAAAAGCTTATGATTGATATATGATAACTTAATATACTGGAAACAAAGGAATGTGCTTCCTGGATGTAATTTAGAATAAGAGCATTAGATAAGACATCTTATACAGAAAAATTAACCTATTTATCTTAAGTTTCTGATCAATGCACTCAATATTTATTTATAACTAGAAAGATAACACAATATACAAGGCTCTATTGCAGGAACCTTTTAATTCTTTGATTGTTAGGTTACAAGCCTGCCTGAATTGCCAAAGTCAATTGATTTAAGATCTTGCAGATGTCAATGGACTTAAATGACCTTGCCAATGTCAATGGACTAACATGACCTTGACAATATCAATGGACTTAAATGACATTGCCAATGTCAATGAACTTAGATGATCTTGCCAATATCAATGGATTTACATGACATCAGCAATATCAATGGACTTAAATGACCTTGCCAATGTCAATGAACTTAGATGACCTTGCCAATATCAATGGATTTACATGACATCAGCAATATCAATGGCCTAAGATGACCTTGTTAATATCGATGGACTGAGATGACTTTGTTAATGTCAATGGACTTACATGACATTGTCAATATTCATGACACTTTGATGAGATTGACAATGTCAATGGACTAAGATGACATTGCAAATTTCAATGTGACATAATATTAGCCAATGTAATCAAATAAGAACTACAATAAACTTATATGATGCTGATATTTAAAGTTTAGTGAATATTTAATCAAAAAGAATACATATAAACTAGCTCCAGCTGTTTAATGGGGGCAGGGTTAAGTATTTAGCAAACAATTCAAACATTTATTAGATAACCTATCTTTCAATGTTATCTTAAATATAAATCTTATGTTATCTAGCACATAGTTCTCAGATAACATAAATAATCCTAAGATTTTGAAGAAGTTTACAATAATTTAAACAGAATTATATCATTTATTTTCACCAAATCTCAAGTGGCATGCACTAAAAGTTGATTGTTTTAAATGAATGTGTAAATCTTCATGTATCCTTTCAATTAACTTTCAAGTATATTTTACAGAACCTGTGGCTTCCTGCATTAACAGAATAATGCTTGCAAAACATCTTATTCTACACAATTTCAACTTTCTTATTCTGCTAAACAAAGACAGGTCTACACATACATTTAACCTGTAATATATTCATTAATGAATGAATTATTTTCCTGCAATTATGACATTACAAGTTAATGGACAGAATATAAGAATGTTATTATGATATCATTGTGACATCACAATTTGATAAATGGAATATTTGTATGCAATTATGACATCACACTTTCAGTGCTGGAACATTTGCATTTCATAATGACATCACAATTTAAAAAATGGAACATTTGCATGTCATAATGACAACACAATTTGAAAAATGGAACATTTGCATGTCATAATGACATCACAACTTGAAAGATGGAACATTTGCATGTCATAATGACATCACAACTTGAAAGATGGAACATTTGCATGTCATAATGACATCACAACTTGAAAGATGGAACATTTGCATGTCATAACATCATCAGTTGATAAGTGGAACATTTTCATGTTCTCATGACATCACAATTTGATGGCTGGAACATTTGCATGCCATTATAAAATACATGTATATATATATGACATCACTTAACTAATGATTTAAATGCTGCCAAAAGGTTTTCAATACATTTCTATCAATCTCCTCCTAATGATTATGCAAGAAATTTAAAAAAAGAATTTAAGTTCTAAAGGTGTTGCTATACATGTACTTTCTAGTTGATCTTTCTTGAGGATGCACTAAATCATGGGTCTTTTCTAAAGTTATAAATCAACAGACTTTGAAAAATGTCTAGAAATATGAAAGTCTTTATATATAAAAAAGAAATGTGTCTGACAATGAGTTAATATTTTTACAACCTCTTCACTTTTAAATAATGAATTAAAAGAACAATCATAAATGCAATTATCACTGCACCATAGAATCATGAGAATATCTGGGACAAGATTAACATCAGTTTAGTATTGTTGATAAATACATATACGAGGGTTGTTCAAAAAGTAATAGGACTAAGAGTCTTATGTCTCCATATTCCATTAGATTTTAAATATTTTCATATCCACGGCAATAGATAATTGTTTTCTACAACTTTAGCATAAGTTTATTGAATTATTGCGCTAAACGCGTGTTCCCCGTGATATTAAATAACCATGGTAACACGCACCCGGCGCAGCGCATCAAAAATATTTTGACGCTAATTTGTACTTTCAGTTTATTCATAATATGTTGTCTTTTCCCCCTAATATTTCACCAACACATTTTATCATATTAAAGTGTCATGTTGTCCAAATTTGACGTCATTCAGACAAGAAATCGCTAAACTATAACGTTTTGAACTGCAGTGATAATCACGTTAAATGTAGAAAAATGACGTTGAAAAACTTAAAATGTGTACGATCATTAAATTTTGCCAAACAGATAGGCCCTACTCCTTCAGCTACGTATGAAAAGATTAAATTTTTAAAGAACAATAATTGGGCAATTAGGACACTCGTTTTCAGCTGGAGAAAGCAGTTCAAAGACGGTAAATATGAGATCACAGACACGAAAGGGCTAGGGAGAAAGCGGAAAATTGACGGACGTTAGAGACGTTAATTGCAATAGCGCTACAAAAGTATCAGTATACAGTCCGCGAACTGTCCGGCATGTTTGATGTTTGCATCGGGTATACTGTTTCAGTTCTAAGAAAATTATTGAATAGGGGAAATTTGTTTTAAACACTATTTTATTTTATAAGATATATATATGTGTGTGTGTGTGTGTGTGTTATCATTGAATAAATTTGATAATGATACGTGGTAATGATCGGTATCAATTTTTCTCGATTTCGTTTAATAAATGATAGCATGTGCTCAGAAGAAGAGAATATTTTTCAATTAATAAGCATTTTTAATTTACTGTACATAATCATATTGTTTTAAGAATGTAAGATGGCATGTGCAAATAAATGATATAAATCATTTTGTCAGAATACTCAAAATCACGAGATCAAACCGAAAGTTGCCGGCCACCGGGCATGTTTCGAATAAAGAAATGAAAATGTGATTGCTTTTTTCGCTACATCTCCACAGATGAGTTCTGGTTATAGTTACATGATTCAAGCACTTAGAACATTGTGGAGAATAATTTCAGAAAGAATGACGCTGTTTACATTTTGAATTTATTTTGCGACGTCATGAACGTCATTTATTTAACAATTAGCGTGCGCCGGGTCGCGTACCCCTTGTCATTTGTAAGTTGTACAGAATTGTTGTTTTTAAACATATTGTATTGATTTTGTCACTGTATATAGAGGACAAATTCCGATATTCGATTTTTGTAAACTCGTGTACGTAGATGAAAAAATGTGAACAGTAGAGCTGCAGTCCTATTACTTTTTGAACACCCCTCGTACTGTATATAACATTTGTAAGTTGTACTTAAGTACATGCTAGGTTTTCGGTACGGCTGTTTACTTTGTATATAACTAAATAAGACTCTAATTATTGCAAATCTTTTAGGCCTAAAATAAAATATTGTTTGTTTCATCTTCTTCTACCTAGAAGCAGAGTCTGTCAATGAGAATCACTTGTTTATATCTGTCTCTTGTATTTCTATTGTAAATATACAAAATGTGATATTAAAATGTTGAATTAAACTTTTGAATTTTGGTTCTTAACTTCAAACTAAAATTTTAAGAAAGATAGAAGAATATACATATTATCATTAAATATATTCAAGACAAGAGTTACCCTACCTTATTAAATTAATACAATTTTACAACAAGAGTTACCTTTCCTTAAAAAATTAATTGAATTTTACAACAAAAGTTGCCTTTTCCTTGAAAAAAATGAAATTTTGCACCATGAGTTACCTTTTCCTTGAAAAAAATTAAATTTTGCAACAAGAGATACCTTTTCTTTGAATTTACAACAAGAGTTACTTTTGTTTTTTAAATAATTTTGCAACTACAGTTACCTTTTCCTTGATTTTTTTTATAAAATTTTACAACAGGCGTCACCTTTCCTTGAGAATATGAATAAAATTTTAGAATAAGACTAAAAAAGTGTTGAAGCACCACATTAAATACCGTAGTGCTAAAATGATTAAATGCTAAGATCTCACCTATTTCAACCTGCCAAAATGCACTTTAAGACAGCTAATTCATCTCTTCACATCAATTTATATATGACTATGAATGAAAAAGTGGAATTGCCAAAAAAGAAATATTTTTCTACTTGTGATCATGATTTCTCGCGTCTAGAGGTACTGTCAAACACTGAAGCGTGTTAAATTCAAAATTTTACAACAAGAGTTACTTTTCCTTATTTTATAAAAAAAAGTTATATCCTTGTGTATTGCTTTCTGCAGTCAGAAATGGAGCAACTTATATCAACCTTTATTTCAGCACGGCTTTAACTTGCAACAGTGAGCCGTTGAAACAGATGCTATATAAATAACATTTAAGAACAGTCATAATTTACCACTAGTAATTTCCTTATTCAGTTTAATTATATTCTATATTGAGACGAAACTTGAAACTGAGTTATGGCCCTTAATCTCCCTCCTTATCTAAAAGTACTTATTTATAGAATGTTTAGAGGGCATTATTTGAACTCAAACTTACCATAGGTAAGTAACAACAATAAAAATATATTAGAGTTTACCCAAAAAGCATTAATTTAATGCAATGAGAGGGAAACAAGAATTTTCTTTGAAAAATGATTAGATATTTTCTCTGAATAATCAAACTATCAAAGACATTCAGCAATCATGTTCTTTCATATTGTTTTTCAGCTTAAATACCAAAAAAATAAATAAAACAAAAATATCTAAAAATCGGCAATAATAAGCACTTACTGTGAAGCGAATCATATTGTCTCCCCTCATTTCTACATTGAAAACTGCTGTATCTAAATCACTGCCAAAAGGCCCATCTACTTTCTTCTCCAAATTTACACGGAACCCTAGATTGGTGTTTTCATAACGAGCTGCCCTATACCCCTGGCCTGGCTTGAAATAACATACTGGAATTCCTGCAATGCCAGAATCTGAGTATACACATCTACGTCTGGTGCAGAGTTCCGGTGTTGCCTTAACAACCCCACCATGTGCTTCCGGTATACAATCAATTCTCTTATACAATTCTTGAATGTCTGGTTTTTCAGTTGTTTTTGATGTTGTTGCTGCAGTACCTTTGGTTGTTACAGTAACAACCGGAGCTCCGGTTGTAACTTTACCGCCTGTTTGTGCGTCCAATTTTCCATCCGACGCTGTATCATCCTTACCGGTAAAATAAACACTTACACCAATTACAGCACCAATTAGTAAAAGAACCAGTAAAATCCAGCACAGTCTCTCCCGTGAACAGCTTTTAGGTTTCTCCTCACCTATAACCACAGGTGAAGCAGACTCCTCAAACCTATAAAACTTGTCATCAGACATTTTCACCAATTTTTAATAACTGTGGAAATTTATAACCTGAATCTCTTAATTTTTATTTATTTATACTAGATCTATATTATTCATGTTATAACAATTACTGTAAATGTCATAAATCTACCATTCAAGTTTTTCTAATCACAAGTCATTTTCTGCACCATAATCCAGTCACATGTAACAACAGAAAATTATTATTTATCAAAATGATTTTTTTTTTTTTTTTTTTTTTTTGGTTAAAACAATACAGCACAGGTTGACTGGTCGGCAGTTTTCTCCTGTAAAGAAATAAGAGAGGATATATCACTACTAACACAACTACTACTACTGTATGATAAGAATGATAACAGGCCTGGATCAAAAATAATCTTAGATAGTAATGGGCATGCCCTCTTTAAAGTTGGAACAGTCCATTGTTAAATTTAAAGGGTTTCATGATAATTTTGGGTTAAATCATACATTAACAGATTATTAATCATATAATTCATTAATTATTCAATATTATGATTATCAATTTTTATTTTAATCATTTACAGATTGAACAAACTGAGAAATGGAAAGCACAGAGTCTGCGGGGCATAGGAAAATAGACTTACTCTGGAATTAAGAATATTTGAGATTTTCCCAGCTAATAACGTAGGTACCAACAAACTTTTAAAGTAACATCTTCGAAAATAAGCAAAACAGACTGACAAATCATTTGGGATGGATAGTGCACCGTGAAGCTATAATGGTAAAAGTTAGTTTGTACCTACAGATCACCTTGGAAAAACCAAAATTTGCCAAGTTCCAGATAACGTCTATATTTTCATTATTAGCAGTACAGTTTAAAATGTGATTCGGATTATTCTATGTCAGCTATTATAATGTACAGACTATTTGAGCCCCGCTACCACAAAACCAACATAGTGGGTTTGTGACCTGCATGGATCCAGACCAGCCTGCACATCTGATCAGGATCCATGCTGTTCGCTGACCAATTCTATTACAAATAGAGAAACTGATAGCGAACAGCATGGATCCTGATCAGACTGCGCGGATGTGCAGGCTGGTCTGGATCCATGCTGGTCGCAAACCCATTATGTTTGTTTTGTCGTGACGCGGCTCATTTATTGAGGTATTATCAAACATCAGAATGACAGCTGCTTATGTTAGAAACACAGAAATTCATTAAACATCACATTATAAAATAAACAAAATAACTGCAACATCCTTAATTAAACATGAATCGGTTTATTGCAGTTTGTCGACTGATCTAATCTATGTTTTCTTATAAAACTGTTACATAATATTTTAAGTTGTTTATAATTTTGTTTGTATCATTTTACTTTTCATGTGCTTCCAATGCAATCAAACTAAAAAAAAAAATAATATAACTCAACCAAAAAATTACGGAGCCCCTAAGGTGACATTCTCGACACTTTTCCCCCGGCATTTAATTCGTTTTTACGAAATATTAATTCGTAAATACGAAATATCAATTCGTTTTTACGAAATATTAATTCGTTTTTACGAAATATTATTTCGTAATTACGAAATATTAATTCGTAAAAACAAAATGTTATTTCGTAATTACGAAATATCAATTCGTTTTTACGAAATATTAATTCGTATTTACGAAATATTAATTCGTTTTTACGAAATGTTATTTCGTAATTACGAAATATTATTTCGTAATTACGAAATATTAATTCGTAAAAACGAAATGTTATTTCGTAATTACGAAATATCAATTCGTTTTTACGAAATATTAATTCGTATTTACGAAATATTAATTCGTTTTTACGAAATGTTATTTCGTAATTACGAAATATTATTTCGTAATTACGAAATATTATTTCGTTATTACGAAATATTAATTCGTAAAAACGAAATGTTATTTCGTAATTACGAAATATTATTTCGTAATTACGAAATATTATTTCGTTATTACGAAATATTAATTCGTAAAAACGAAATGTTATTTCGTAATTACGAAATATTTACGAAATCTTATTTAAGGTCATTTTGAGCTTGATAAAGAACCTATTAATCTCACAAATGGGTCATTTACATGCCTTGATCAACTTTGCGATTATGAGCCGAATGGTTCTCAAGTTATTATATTTATGTGAACAGGGTTTTTGAGTGAGAAGTCATTCTCTATCCAAAATGGTCTTTTTTCCCCATTGTCAAATACATGTTCCTATCAGCAATGTTTTAATGTTTGAGACAATCTTTTACGACATGTATCTTTAAAACAGAAACATGCCATATTATTCCGTTCTTTTATCATATACATTAGTAAAACTAATGGGACGGGGGGGGGGTTGGTCCAGACTTTCACTAATCTAATCAATTTAAAATAAATATTTCCTCACAATTTATTATAAGAAATGTCCGTGTTACGATTTGAAGCACAGGACCCCCATTTTAAGTAAATTTTCCTAGCGCGTGTACCATCACGGCTGTGGCTCAACGCTATTAACATGCGATTATTTTAATTTATGTACAATAGTGTAAAGTTAAAAAACTTGGGGAGAACAAAAATCACTATTTATATTGCATGTACATGCCTTATATTAAGTCAGGAACTTAGTTTTTGAGGCCTTATTTATAACTATTACCAAAACTCTTTGAAACGCTAGAAAAAATTTAATTCGTTTTTACGAAATATTATTTCGTATTTACGAATTATTATTTCGTAATTACGAAATAACATTTCGTTTTTACGAATTAATATTTCGTAATTACGAAATAATATTTCGTAATTACGAAATAATATTTCGTAAAAACGAATTAATATTTCGTAATTACAAATTAATATTTCGTAAATACGAAATAATATTTCGTAATTACGAATTAATATTTCGTAAAAACGAAATAATATTTCGTAATTACGAATTAATATTTCGTAAAAACGAAATAATATTTCGTAAAAACGAATTATTATTTCGTAATTACGAATTATTATTTCGTAAAAACGAATTAAATTCCGGGGAAAAAAGTGTGGAAAATGTCACCTTAGGGGCTCCGTAAAAAATAAATGAGTATTAACAAAACTAAATAAAATTAGAGAAAGACTTACCTTTGTATGGCAAAAAAAATCCTTGTCTCCCCTCAAGTTCTAAAAATAATATAAAAATGACTGAAAATAGAAATAAAGTTTTTTTAGGCTTATTCAGTAAGTCATATGTCTACCATTATATGCATAAATCAATCAATTTCGAAGTTCAACAGAGTAACTATAATGATATCAATTACTACTTAACATTAGAAATTAAGCGTTTTTGTAATAATGCTTTGATCTAAAACCTAAACCATTGAAGTAATTTTCTAAATAGTTTTTCCTAACAACAAGAAGCCAAATGTGTAAAACAACTCCCTAGCAACCCTTTATAACTGTTGTTATGAAAAATCATGACTGAGTCACTTAAAGGCAGATGATCAGCCCCTTAACAAAATGAAAAATTCATAAACAAAAATAAGTAGATAATTATCATTCCAGACAAGACATAACAAAAGCAGACGTAATATAATAATTTACAGATGTTTATCTTGTCTTGTGGTAGCGAAGTTTGCATGAGCATAAAAACTCCTTGAGTGCCAAACCTTCATCACGCCCCTAAACTTTCTCCGTGAAATGCAAAAGTAATATAATGCATGAAATAGAAACTATGCATTTTCTGATTTACTGTATCCAATTAACATAGATGCCATTCAAAGTCCTGTTTAACAAAATTGAGTTTTTACACAAAAATAACATTAAATACATTGTGAGTTAAATACTATTATCAAAATTTACCACCCCAAATTGTTACAAGAACAGTTGACAAAGACATTGATAATCTGTAGTAGCAATGACAAAAAATATTATGTTATATTTTTGTCAAGACCATACTAAAGCCCCACACCTCCAGATTAAATTAGCAAGATTAGCCCTTACCGTGTTTGTAACAGAACAGAAATATGGTGAAAAATGCTACAAAATCAGCCATAAATCACACATTACATGGAAATTATTGCATTTATCTTGAATATTTTTATGTTTCTTAAAATCTTAGAACTTTTTTCAATGTTGATTTTCTTAAAATATTTTGGATGATCTGCAGGCATCAGCTTTTTAAAGGCTATGAAAACCTTAAAAAAATAACAACAAAAAATGTCTTCGCATGCAGAATTATTGTTGCAGCCAGATTACTTGATCTCATTTCTTGGTTATATGAAAGCTTATTTCAGGATAATTAAGTGTAACTGTTGGTATATCATACATTTTTAACCTCTACACAAACTTATTTAATTAAGTAGTAATGGACCCCCAAAAAATTAAGTTTTTTAGTAGGTCTGTCTAGTCACACTTGTTGTTTTGTCCAAGTTTGAATCATTTCCATACATAAATGACAAAGTTAAGAAATTATAAGCAAATTCAATCATATGGCCTTGACAATCAAGTTCATAGTTACAAAGGTTAAGGTCATATCTAAATCATCCAACATGTCAGTTTGGTCACAAGTGTTCTTTTGTCTAAATAAAAATCAAATTGGTACATAAATAAAAAAAATATAACAACTTGACCAAATTCAATAATTTGACCTTGACGGTCAAGGTCTTTTAAAGATCAAGGTCAGTTTAACCTTTCAGAAGGTCTTGTCCAAAAGGTTTTGTCCAAGTATGATGCCCGTTATGCCTCAGAATACTTTTATTTTTTATTTCTCAAAAGCTTAGACTTTAATTTTGGTTTTCTTTTATAGTATCCAAAAATTTACTAATGGGCAAATTACCTGAACCACTTTTCCTATCTATTGCCTTTAAACAATAAGTACAGGAAGTCAAAAATACTATTTTGGTTACAATTTTGCCACTTTCATGACATATTATTTCACATTTATCACTACTTACTTCAGGTTACAAGCATCTTACATACTCTTTAACCATTATTAAAACATAATAAAAAAATCATGTTTGGCCTTTCTCAAGATGTGAAAAATTTGTTTGTTTCTGAGGCATAATGTGCTTTTACCATCATTATAATTATCATCATTATGAAAAATTGTATTGCTATTGAACTTTGTTAAAAGGAATACTCAGGCAAAATAATGACAAAAATATTAAAATGATCATATGCACTCAAATCACGCTAAAATGACATTTCTTAAAGTCCCAGCATGAATTTCTTTAAACATTCTATATATTTTGGGTTTGAAGTATAATATATCTATATAATATTATGTTGAGCGAAATTTAGATGCCAACAGAATCACCAAATAGTTTTAAAACAAGTCATGTGACTTGAGTTACAATAACAGGTACTGTAACCCAACGAATATTCGCGACCAATTAATATTCGCTTTATTCGCGGATGGCCACGAAGAGCGAATATTTGTTTGCGCGAATAAGTCCGCACGATTTCGCGAATAAATTGGAGAGAAATTTTTATTTTAGACGTTGTACATGCAAAGCTACTTCACCGGATATATTCCAATTTTACGGGCACCTGTTAGGAAGTAATGAATTGTTACGAATATTGCCATAAAGCAATAAAAACACAAATAAAGTAAACAACTACTATTTTAAAAATATCAAAGAACTCTATGTCAATATAGCAATCAAAATAAACATCCACATTTTAATACAGTTAATGAAATACTAGTAGGCCTTTTGTCAATCACGTTCCGTATAGGGTACTATACAGAGCATGTGTTTTTTCCAGCCGAGCTGGAAGAGCGACAGACGAACGATGCGTACATGTACATATATAGAGAAAATGTTTTGCTGAATTGTGATCACAATTCACTTACCAATACAATATAAGGCTAGCGTATTGTTAATCCCATTTAAGACACCAATAATGACCTCAATTATTGAAGATTAATAGTCGGCTAATGTATTTTACTGCCCCATCGGACTTTCCAATCCGCGAATATTTTTTTTCTGAAATCAAGAAAACGCGGAAATTAATATTCGCGAATATGTCCGACCTTGGCAAAACGCGAAAATTTGTATTCGCGAATATAAATTGGGTTACAGTATTGTGAATATTGTATGATTGAAACAAGTCTAAGTTATTCATTTGACATGCTCTTTAACGGTTCCAGAGTTCACTGTGACAACTATTGTGAAATCTAGCACTCTAACCTGACCCACACATGTCAAGTTAGGAAACCATCATTTTATTCTTTATATGGAGAAAAGTTTTGTTCCTTTAACTGTCTAGTGTATTCATTTTAAGGACATTTACAGAATAAAGAATAAGAATAAGAAATGAAAATTTTGCCAAACAAACAATAGCATTCAGCTAACAAATCTTACAAAAGCCAGATGATTGTTTCTACGCAAAATGTTTGAAATATGTATAAAAATATTACCCTACCCCACTCAATTTTAACACTTGTCTGATCATTTTCCTACTTAGATGGCCTTATTGAAATATCCCTAAAATTTACTAAAATGAGGGGCTGTTTTCTAAATTTTCTTAATGTATGTTGGTTGATGTTGTCAAATATAAAATAAACTCATTTCCTATGATATCACGAGTTCTATGATATCACAGTATTAACATTTTCTGCGACTGCTAGTAAAAACAACACATTATGATGCTAATTACTAAATAGCATAGCAACTGCCAATAAATTTAATTTTGTGAATAATTTGTGGTAAGAAATCTATTTTATGAAATCTTCATATTTGACTACTATTTTCCTTAAATATTTTTACACAGTCAATTAATATATGTTATAATCCCATATACTGACATATCGTCTGTTCATATTGATAGAATTTTACATGAATTTAAGTGTTTTAAGTTTTTCAAATGTGAGTTCAAAGACTATGACACATCTACCCTTCCATACATGCATTTTTAGGGAATACCATGCATGATACCATAGGAACCTCCTGTGAAATCACCCAAAATGGCAGACAATGGAAATTGTTTAAAAAGTGACATTTTTAATCAGATCTTTTTAAATAAATCTTTGACAAACAGTTATGGAAAAAGTTCACTTGTTGCATAGAACAAAAATCTCATTCATATATGATATCTTAAAGGGACTCCACTGAGGTTTTTTGACATGATGTGACTGAAAATATTTTTTCCAGATAAATAAACCATTTGAAGTAGGTTTAGACCACTTATCTTTGTGCAAAATTTCAGATTATTCACGCACTTCCTTTTTTTTCCAGAATAATTATTCAAATTGTAAAATAATGACACAAAATGAAAGAAGTCTCAACGCTTTTCACTCAAAACGGGCTAAGAAAAGCATAAAAATACGATTTTCAATTTATTTCAAAGTATATTTCTTAACTATCTTTGCATATATTTCTGTTTAATGTGCCCCAGCTCATGTACGTATGTAAGAAATTCAAATGTTATGTTTTTAGGCTTTTAAACCTCAGTGGAGTCCCTTTAATAATATTTAAATATTTTCCAATAAAAGTTAAGTACTGTGATATCATAGAACCCCAGGCTACTTTTACTGTGTAGTTTTTATTTTATTAGACTTTGAAAATATTAGTTACATATTTGATATTAAATTTGGCCTAATTTAGCCAATAAATAGAGATGATAATTATATAATTAAAATGAAACACTTTAGCTCAACCTTTTAGAAGGTCTTGTCCAAAAGGTTATTTTATCCAAGTATGAAGATAATCCATTAATTAATTACCAAGTTACAGTCAATTATAGCAAAACTCAGTGACAATTTAATAATTTAAACTTCAATGTCAAGGTCACATATGAGCCACAGTCAGTTTTATACATGTATACATGAAGGTCTTATTATAAAAAATATTGTGTCTTAATATGAAGTCAATCCATTCATTAATAACAAAGTTATACCCAGTTACAGCAGAAAATTTCAAGAATTTGAATTTCAATGTCAAGGTCATGTATGAGTGAAGGTCAAGGTCTGTCTGCTTAACTTGTAGGTCTATCCTAAAATATTGTTGTGTTAAAGTTTGAAGACAATCCATTCAAAAAGAAAAAATATTAACAAAGTTCAAGCAAGAATTAGACATTTGACCTTGAAGGTCTAGGCAGAGACATAGATAACATCTATGTCTCTGGTCTAGGTCTTTAGTCTGGTCTACTTGAAGGTCTTGTCCCAACGGTTGTTGTGGCCAAGTATGAAGACAATACACCAAGAACTTAAATAGTTTTGATTAAGGTTTAAGTTTGCAGACAGCAACAACAACAACAATGCAAATGCTGACATGACTGTATACAAAACCTCTATCTTTTTTCTTCAAAAAAATGCTGAGATAAAAAATAAATCGAAGTAACAAATAGCTTTCAAACAATATTTAAATATAAACTTGTTTCGTTTTTAACAATATACCTGTTAAAATGTATGTAATTAACATATAAATTAGACACTTTATCTATAATAATTATGATAAAGGTAATTTAATATAAACATATTAATAATAAAAATCTTACCTTTATAAAGATATCATTACCACATGAGGCATGTATATGAATTAATGATGGTAGAGAAGATGGTATATCGTAGTCCACCGTGTAAACTGCTCAAAATTTATACTAAAATTAAAACATGTTATTCATACTAAAGATCAAATGGATATGTAAACAAGTTACGCTGTTTTTATTGTTGAACAATCCTGAATAAAAAAAATTAACAAGAGCTGTCCGTAAGACAGCGCGCTCGACTTTTTTATTGCTTGCCAATAAAAAAAGTTTTTGCAGTAAAAGGCAATACAAGAATGTCTGTATTTTTAAAGTGAACTAGTTGTTTGATACCCTTGAATATTACAGCAATGTTTATATGACATAATTTATGGTAAAGTGAACAAGTGGATAGGAATGAATTTTTTTAGATTTTTTAAGTTTTTTAGTGCTTGCCTATAATACAAAACATTGACAGTTAAGGGCCATAATTCAAAAATAAAATCTTTGACAGAATTACCTTCTCCTGGACATGTTTGGGAATCATGATTGTAAACAAGTATTCCAACTTTCAAATTAATATCTCAAACAGTTCAGTCAAAAAGTGGACTGGTACTAAAAAACTTAACCAAGATTCTAAGTCGATAAAAGGCCTTAATTTTTAAAACAAATCCTTGACAGAGTTACCTTCTCTTGCGTACAGATGGGGGTAATGATGTGAAATAGCATTAAAAGTTTCAAAGCAATATCTCAAAGGGTTAAGGCAATAAGTGGATTTTACCCATATTCAATGTATTTTCTAAGTCAAAAAGGGGCATAATTCTGTCAAAAACCTTGACAGAGTTATGTCCTCTTGTTGTTGATGAAGGTCGTGATGGTAAAAGTATGGTCAGTTTCAAAGCAATACCTCCAATGGTTTGAAATAAAGTGAGGTGGTACAAAAAACTTAACCAAGCTTCAATACACTTTCTAAGTCAAAAAAAGGGCCATAATTCTGTCAAAAAACCTTGACAGAGTTATGTACTCTTGTCTGTAGATGGAGGTTATGATGGTGAACAAGTATGGTAAGTTTCAAAGCCATACTTGTAATACTTCTGAAATAAAGTGGGGTGGTACGAAAAACTTAACCAAGGTGTGACGCCGACGCCGACGCCGGGGCGAGTAGGATAGCTCCCCTTTTCATAGAAAAGTCGAGCTAAAAAATTAAAAATTTAAAACAATCCCATATCCCTGTACTTTTTTAAAACATTAACCAAAGTTAGACTTTGCAGAAATTTGAAAAATACTATAACGTGATTGGACAAAAAATAATGTTGATCATTAAATCAACTTTTGCATGTATCACTTTTAAACTTTATGATAGAATAAAACATTAAGTACATCCCATGACAACAAATATTTTAGTTTTAATTGGTAAAAATAATAAGGATTGGAGTGTTTTTTTAACAGATTACAATGAGCCATATAAAACATAATTCTTAAAATAAAAAAGCACCAACAAATGTTGTAAATATCACATATAATTATTCCATAATTAACATAGGTCTGGAATATCTTATTTTCATTTTTGCTTTGAATCATGAACAACTGTAAATATGAACAATAAAATCTTATTATATCCAGAAAAAAGTCTGTTAGACCCCTTAATTAACATATACCTGACAAAACTTCAGCACTATCAAATGCTTCTTTTGAAAGTATTATTTTATGATGAAGTTACTGTTACTTACTTGTTTAGTAAGAAAAAGGCAACAAAATCTTAAGACAAAGTCAAACACTGGTATGTACAGTATTCTAATAGATTCTTTTTTCTTCAATGGATGGCTGAACAAAAGTTTATGTTTCTTGTTCTCTGACAAACTATAAATTTCATTGTCTTTTTAAATGCATTCATTTTGTTCCAAAATAATTCAACACTTATAATAAAACCCTATTTATTTCGTGTTTGAAAACAAGAAACAAACAATTTCTTTTGCCTTATTTTCTTATTTTTATTTTATAGGGTGGGTAGGTATTGCACATATTTTGATCATAAACAGGATCTGTTCGATATTTTGGACATTACAATTCACCCATACTTGTCATAAATCAATTATGAAAATGCAAATTGTTTTTTCCCTTTTCTTCAAATAGGATATCAGTTTTAATTTTACAATCTTCATATTAAAGTTATATAGTTAAAGCAATCATTCACATTTGTCTACCTGGGACAGGTGTACCACTATAAGCCTACTACTGTAATTGTGAAGATAAACACATACTCCATACTGATATAACCTTGAATAAACTCTTAATTTATATTCCCTTCACCTTCAAATGTTGTATTGCAAAATTTCTTATTTACCTTAACCAGTATATTGTAGCATACATACATGACACATAAATTTATAAAAGAATATGATCACATCATCTTTAAATATACAATAAGAAAATGTATACAAAATTCATCAATTTATTAACTAAACTTTTTATCATTGTTATGATTTGCAATGTTTCAAACTGAACATCTCCTCTATAGGTCTGTTTAACCCATACATCATAGTTTACCATGTGATGTAAAAGGCAACTTTATTTTACAGCAGATCCAGAGGTTATAGGTTTGAATCTGAAATAGACTTACTCCTGAATTAAGAATATTTGCGTTTTTCCCAGCCAATCCAGGGGTACAAATTAACTTTAAAAGTTACAGCTTCAAAATTAAGCGCAACAGGTTGACTAATCTATTGTGACTGATGCACTATGAAGCTGTAATGGTAAAATTTGTTTGTACCGAGGGATTAAGCATGGAAAAGCCCACAATTGCCAAGTTCAGGATATCATCTATTACGCACACCTCAGGCTTTACACTTAGCAACACAAAAGATCCTGAAATCATGATAACAAATACAAACTTAAATATATAAGAATAGAAATATTCAGAGGAAAAAACATTTGAGCCGCGTCATGACAAAACCAACATACTGCGTTTGCGACCAACATGGATCCAGACCAGCCTGCGCATCAGCGCAGTCTGATCAGGATCCATGCTGTTCGCTATCAGTTTCTCTACTTGTAATAGGATTGCAAAGCAAACAGCATGGATCCTGATCAGACTGACGGATGCGCAGGCTGGTCTGGATCCATGCTGGTCGCAAAGCCATTATGTTGGTTTTGTCATGACGTGGCTCATTTAAAGCCTTACTGAGTCAACACAAGGTTCTCTGTGGATAGTTAAGGGCACATTAAGCCTTAGAAATGATAACAATTTTTCCTCTAAAGAAAATTTCAAACATGTTTTTTTATAATATATTAAAAATAGAGTTTGACTATGATAGACGCCTATCATGTGCAAAAAAGGAGTGAATGTGAAATAATTTGTCATTAAAAAAAACCAACAACACGTACAATGTAAATGGTAGTTTAAGAAGTACTTTTACTATAACTTTACCTTATCGCCAAAAAAAGCAAAACATGGTTCAGAGATATTGCCAGTTGATTTTGAAAAGAAAAATATAAAAAAATTTGGGACTTAATGGGCCTTTAAGAAAATTTTAAGTGGATGTTTTAGGAATTCACAATAAAACAATAGGAATTTGATATTAGATTGATAGGATAGTTCACTTGCAATCACAGTCTCTTTACATTAATAAAATCATCAGACATTTAAGGACATTTTAATCTTAAAATACACCTAGCAGCTATACTGATAACTGTCCCTCTTTTAGATTAAACAGAATGTTGATGCATTTTAAGAAAAGCTTTAAGATAAAAGGGGTCATGTCAATGACATTAATATAACATTAAATATTAATACCCCCCAATTGTATGTACTAAATATTTAGTAAAAAATCAAACTAGGCCTTATTTCAAATTTATTTTGGCATCTTAATCCATACTTAAGTAAATTGTTATGGACATGTTCTTCTTTAAACTTGAATCTGTCTGTATTTTGTTTAAAGGATTCAAATATAAAAAAAAAGATAAGGCAACAGTACAGAATCTTGCAAGAATCACAGTATGAAGCAGCAAAGAGTTTGGTAAGACTATATAAAGGCATACAGAGTCTGGTTACTATATAGAATGATGGAGCAGTAATGTCTGTAAATCTGCATGGAGCATTATTGAGTCTGGTTAGACTGAATGGAGCAGAATAGAGTATGGTAAAAATGGATGGAGAAGTATAGAGTATGGTGAGAATGCATGAAGTAATATAGATTCTGGTAAGACTGCAAGGAGCAGTAGAGTATTGTGAGAATGCATGGAGCAGTATGCTTGTAGAGTCTTGTTTTGTTTGTTTGTTTCTTTAATTTTACGCCTTTCTCAACAGTATTTCAGTCATATAGGCGGGTAGTTTCCTAACCATCGTTCCTGGAGAGATACACCAGTACTAGACTACCTTCCTCCGCGCTAAACTACCAAAGCATCTCCCGGGGATCGAACCCACGCCAGAGAGGATAGAGTCTTGTAGGACTGCATGGAACAATACAGAGTTTGGTAAGACTGCATGGAGCAGTAAAGAGTCTGGTAAGACTGCATGAAGCATCATTCTTGTAAGATAGTATAAAGCAGTATAGGGTATGGTAAGATAATATAAATCAGTATAGAGTATGTTGAGATGCATGAAGCAGGACAGTTTCATTAGATGGCATGAATCAGTAAAGGGCCTGGTAAGAATGCATGGAAAAGTTGATAGAGTCAAAGATTTTCCTATCTTTTATAAATTTAAATACAATGCTATTTAACAAGAGCTGTCGATAGGACAGCACGCTCGACTTTTCTAAGTGCTTGATAGTAAAAGAGCCTTAATAATGTTAAATATTCTAAGTTCACAAAAGGGCTAATTTTTTTTTATAAAATATAAAATTGTCCCAAAAAAGGCACAAACCCTTCAGTAGTTATGGAGATAACAGCTTAGAAGCAAAACTTTACCATGAATTTTTTAAGTTGAAAAAGGGAAGAAAAATCAGCCTAAATGCAAGATAGAATTATGGATCTTTGTCAGTGACCTACAATTCTGACCCTAAATGCATATGTGAAGTTTTAAATAAATATCTTTAATAGTTATTGAGATATGTAACATTAACCAAGAGACTAAGTAGAAAAGGGGATATGAATCAGCCTTAATGCAAGATAGAGTTATGGAACTTGGTCAGTGACATACAATTATGACCCTCAAATTATGACCCTAAGTACATGTGTAAAGTTTCAAGTAAATATCTTTGAAGACCTTTAACCTTTAACCAAAATCTCTAAGTTTCAAAGGGGCAAATAATTCTGCTAATATTGCAGACAGAGTTATGCAATTTGGCAAAATGATGTACATTGTTACTATAAAAAAGTATTGTAAATTTCAATTGAATATCTCAAGCAATAATTGAGATATTTGACTTTACAAAAAAACTTTAACCAAAATCTCTAAGTTTCAAAGGGGCATAATTCTGTCAATATTGTAGGCAGAGTTATCCAACTTGTCAATCTGATGTACCTTGTAACTATAAATAAGTATTGTAAGTTTCAATTGAATATCTCAAGCAATAATTGAGATATTTGACTTTACAAAAAACTTTAACCAACGCAGACGCCTACACGGACGCTGACGCCGGGGCGACTACAATAGCTCTCATATTCTTCGAATAGTCGAGCTAAAAATTAGTGATATTCTCTATATGGAGAGTGAAATACATTATATTCAACATTTTATCCCAAATACCTAGCACCAACTTTCTAGCTTCATTAGATGCTGTGGGCTTATTATAAGTTTGTGTCTGCCTTTCAAATCTGGAGTTGTATGGGTTTCAGTTCTTCTGGGATCATGACACTTAATCCTAAAGTGACATCAGTACTGGTGCGATCGAAAAAGCTGACATTACAAGCTTGCTGAATTATCCCAAGAAAATGCTTCAAAATCTGTCATAAATAAATATTTTTAAACATTTTCAAACTTCCATCAATTAATTGTACAGAGAATATTCTGGTATAATTACAAGATAAACAATAAACTATTTCATATTGACTTTAACATCCATACTGCCTATCAACCGTGTTATTCTATGAAATACAGAAATGAGGACATTTATGATTATAAAACTTAATAAAGGATGGAGTTATCTCATTTCAAACAAGTGTGTGTCTTGGTGCCTAGCTACACACTACAAGACTCAAGTAATCAGTATCATATCTTTTTTAACACAGTATCTAATGTTGCTTAAAAGCATGCCCATTTTTTTTCAGAAAACATCATTATCTATAAATGACTAGATAAATTTTAGAATTTTAATATTCAATTCATCATATCAACAACAAACTGTTTAAAATTTATAGCTAGGCAAGTAAATTAATATCTGTGAAAATTTGTAGGATTTTTGTTTCACAAATATAACAGTCACTTGCTGGCATGCAAGCTTAGAGTTAAAAGTTACATATCTATATCAGAGATACATCATCAATGTTTGTAAAACTGTTTAGTAAAAAACAAATTACCAAGAATATTAGAAGCAATGTTACAAAAGTTTGCAGCAATACTTGACTCATACAATCACTGACTGATATTGTCAACTCAGCTCAGAAGAGGGGAAGTTAAGTCTTCCAATTCTAAATGGGTCAGTAAGTATAATACTACTGTGTAATTGAGATAAACAGCTGGCATAATTAGGTTGCTGGGAAATAAATAATCTGTGGATGATGTGTTGAAATAAGCCAAGTCATTATAATAACATCTAATTATAAACAACACAACTATCTGTTGTATAACTAGGGTACAAAGTTGATCACTTAATGGAGCATTCTTCAGCATGAAAAGTCTAAATTAATCAAACATTCACCTGGAAATACAAATATCACTAACCTGATAGAATACTTAATTTATTTATTTTGTTCAACCTTAAAGGCCCATTATGTCCAAAAATGCTTTTATTTATATTTCTCAAAAGCTTTTTATTTTTGGTGCATTTTAACAGTTTTCAGAGAGTTTCTCATTGGCTAATTACCTCACCAGAACCATTTTTTTTTCTTTTGATGTTTTTGGCAATGAGTACACTTATAGTGATTGAGTATTCTGTACAGAAGTCAAATAACTATTTTGTTTACACTTTACTGCTTTATGACAAATACTTACATCGGAAATACTTTCAAATTTAAGTCTACTTTGTCAGATTAAAACATCAAACATGCTTTTAAACCAGTATTTTAACATTATAAAACCCCTTGTTTCCTGGGTCTAAGAAAGTTAAAACGTAATCATTGTTGAGTCATGTGCCTTTCATGACCTTTTTTTTTTTTAAATAACTTTTTCAATGAGTGTAAGGATAAAATGGCTAGAAAGAGTATTGCTTAAAAAACTAAGGAGTAGCCTGGAACCCCGTTGTATCGATCTAGTTAATTGAGGTTTATGTTTTATTTGAACTGCTCTTATAGAGGGTTGACCGCAAAACTGTTGTAAGTCTTTCTTTAAATCATATAAGTTACTGCGGTCAACCTTCGTTGTGCTTCCCGTAACTAAATTATACAGTTTGAATGTCTCGAACCCATCATCCCAGGGTTGCAAGGCAGACACCTAAACCACTCAGCCACTGCTCCCCTTAAACTAGTCTTGATATTACTTTTTATAGAATGTATTCAGGCTTATTTAAGCTTTATAAAGGCTTTAAGCTATATTTCGGCCGACTGTAATCAGTGTATTATTTGTTCGAATCCCGATAACCTTAGTAATAACTAAAACTGACAGAATAATGTTTGTAAATTACCAGTACAGCTGGTTATACATGTGCAGTATCATTCTTATAGTTATAATTAAAATGTGCAGCTTTTTATTTAGTTAGAATATCATTTGCATTTAATTTGGTTTCCTTTTGTAACTCATGCTTTAATTTAGAGACACCATTTCTTAACCCTTCAACTGTTTGAACCCAAATTGATAAATTAGCCTCTGCCATCAAGCTCTAAACTGTTGATAGCTTATTTTTTGTATTATAATACTGATATCCCTTAAACTTTGAATGGATTGTCTTAAATTTAACGCAGGAAATTCATTCCACAATCTCAGTAGGTTAAAATCTCCCAAGAATACACAATGAAGATAAACACAACTTAATTATACAGCTTTTAAATTTGGAAACTTAAAACTCACAAGTTATAGCTTTACACCCTGTAACTTCTACAGAAATGTTTTATGCTTTACAAATATGATACTTTGGTGCTATAAGCATGAGCAAAATAACATTGTACTACTGGTTTAATAACTGAAAATACTTTTTATCTAGCAACACTTGAAATCTGATATTTTCTAATCAGACCAGACTTACTATGTTACTGTAGAAATTTTATAAATAAATTCTTACTATATTTCATCAGTAATCATGACTAAAGATCACAAAGGCTCAGTTACCTTATACCATTTTACCAACTTTCCAATGCTGAATTTTCTTCAGATCTTTCTCTGAATTTCCATCACTGATTCATTCAATGTCATTGCTTATTATTGTCTATACAGATCTGAGTAAAGCTTGAATTTCATTCTGCACCATTTATAGGGGTAAAATTAATTTGGATATAAAATGAACAACAAAAACTAAAGAAAACGTAGAACAAAGTTTTAATGCATATTTTGTCAATTTAACATTATCACACAATTCTGGTAGAGGATTCAATTTCATTTGTAGCGTATAAACGTAAAGTAAATTAAGGGACGGCATATCACAGCTCTAATAACATTTTCTGCCAGAAAGAGAAAGAAATAACAAAATGTTAAAGAACATGATAATTATTATCAAAACCTAAAATTTGTTCATTAACATATCAATTAAATTAATAATTAACTTAGCAAAAGAACAATACATAGCACCTGTTATTCAGACAACCTATCTGTTGTTAATGTCTCTTTAGTTTAAACACTTTTGACTTGCCTGACAAAATTTATTTTCATTTTATTTCTTCAACAAGAATAAAATGATCTTAAAAACATTTTAAATGAAAAACTACACATGAAATCATCGTTTTTGGAATTCTTTCTTCAATCATCATAATCTTCTATGATGTATTCCTCCTCCTCTTCCTGTGAGGATTTTAAATTTGATTGGCTGTTGCTTATGACATCATCAGTATCCCCTGGCAACACAGATTGTTCTGATTTTTGATTGACTGATTGACTTGCATCATCATCTTCCATATCTATTTCTTTTTCATCAAGTTTTTCATACCTGAAATCATTTTATAAGAAACATGTAAGCCAGCCATCATAAGTACAATTTCTCACAGCGTTCATGTTAGGATAACAGAGAATGTCAAAAAGTACTTTTCTTAATCCAGAGTTTGACCCATTGGCCAATATTGACATTAATGTATTTAGGTCTTTACCAGATATAATTGCAACTGTTTCAAACATTTATCTTTAAATCATTTCCATTTACAAAATGTTGGATTTTTTGTGAGTTTAAATTCAACAAACAGAAGATATCTTTAATGAATCTGTGTTTTATTCTGTGGAATTTCTTGAATAATGGTGAAATCTGTTTGAAATCGGACTATTAAGTTGAAAGTTCCTTTCTTACAAAAGCCATATTTGTCACAGTTTCATACAATTTGAATTTAAACAAAACTCACAAAAGCTTTGAGGAATTTTTTCTGAATAAATTTTATGAACAATAACTAAAACATGTAAACAAAACTCCAAATGATACAAAAATGCAGATGTTTAAGCACATTATGCAAACTTAAACAAGAGCTTACAGCAAGAACTAAACTGTAGAAAAATCACAACATACCTGCTGGTTTTATGACTAGAAAATCTGCAAATTTCCTGCATAAATGATATTTGACCTGAAATGAAAGCAAATAAGAAGTTAATATTATGATGCAATGCAACTAAACCAGGTTTTCAAGGTTCATTTTTTTCAGATGCTTCATCATCAAGTGCCCTGGTACACATTGTCAGCATTTTGCAATTCACGGCTTTGACAAAATCTCGAAATTCTTTGCAAATATTCTGTCAAAATACTGGTCAGTGTTATAGAATTTGTACAGTTGTAGAAAATAAGAGAAATACCTACCAGTATCATGAAGAGTTGTATTTATAAGTGAGGTGTATGGTATTAATTCTGTCTGTAAAACAACTGGTGGAGCCCGGTAACCTGAAGTTAAACAAATATCAAAAATAAAACATTTTTACTTGTAAAAATATCAACACATCTCAACAAAGTGCTATAATTAAAATAACACCTCTTTAATTCTTATAGTATTATGCCAAGTTTTATTGTGTAGTTACTGTAACAAAACCAAAAGCAAACAGCACTTGCTGTATAAATTCAGAGGGGAAAATCTGCATTTCTAAAAATGTTTGCACTATCTAATTTTACTCAACATTACAATAAAAAAATGTTTTATTTCATGCATTATTTAGTGAACTCTTTTTTAATGCAAGCAATTTTAATAATTACATTCCAATTGTAGTTGAAATTAAAAACTTGTTAAACTCACTTCGGAACAGATATCTTGCAGTTTCAGAATTTTGTCTTGCCTGAAATATATAGTGATGAAATAATTAAATATTTTACACCTGTATCAACAGAAAGCAAGGCACAGCATGAGAATCTTATTTACACTTTTATTTCTGACATTACCACTGAAAGAGGCAGAAATGGGCATAAACTCCCCATCAGATAGATCATCTTATGATTCAAATTTTCATGAAGTTTCACACAAGTATTTGTCTTACTGTTCTGCTAAATGGAAGTCCAGGTGCAACAAATTACTTTTTTTTCCTGCTCAAACTGGATCCTAATATTAAATACCAACATGCCCACAGGCAGCTGAATAGCTTTAACATCTGCAAGAATTCATTTTTCAAAGGTGGTTCTCTAACTGATATAGGTAAAAGGAGAGAATTACGCAATTAGAAACTATAATCAACTAAAAGAGACTTGGAAATAAGTAACTGAGCATAAGTCATAGAACATACTTGTTTGGAAGCTGTATACCACTGTGGTTTATGTAGAGGTTTCCAGCCAAGACCTCCGCCCCCACTGTCTGTATGTCGGGCTCGACTACTGTTTGAGAACATGATACCTCTTGTGGCAACTGATGCTGCATACTGCTGTAGTGCTGACCTAGACTAAATAGGTAACAGCATAGAGGGTTTGAATGACATGAAGTCAGAAGTTTATTTATCATCTAAATTCATAACATTTATAGCAAAATGGATATTAGATATATAAAATTGTATACATAAAACAAAAAGACTTGGGGAAATGACTGTAAGCTTAATTCTGATAAAATCAACATATGGTTAACTTGGTGGATAGTCCTATCACATGAATTTACATCTGCAGCAGGGAGTTTAAGTCAGTGAGCATGACCTTTTCATAAACAAGAGGGCCATGATGGCCCTTGATCGCTCACCTGAATTATCAAACTCATCCAAACAATTACCTAGACAAGCATTCTGACCAAGTCTCATGACAGGTGAGTCAAAAATGTGACCACTACAGTGTTAACAAGGATTATCCAATATTTGAGCAGTGCGACCTAGTTTTTTACCCAGGTGACACATATTCAAACTTGACCTAGAAATCATCAAACAAACTTTCAGACCAATTTCCAGGATACTTGGATCAAAACAGTAGCAACTAGAGTGTTAACAAGATTTTCTATTTTTAGCTCCGGTGACCTAGTTTCACATGCGATTTCGAACTAATCCAAGCAATTACCTAGACAAGCATCCTGACCAAGTTTGATGATAATCGAGTCGAAAATGTCACCACTAGAATGTTAACAAGGTTTTTCCATATTTGGGCGGTGTGACCTAGTTTTTCATCAAGAATGACCCATGTTTGATCTTGACTTAGAAATCATCAAAAAAAACTTTCAGACCAATTAACAGAATATTTGGATCACAACAGTAGCCACTAGAGTGTTAACAAGATTTTCTATTTTTAGCTCATGTGACCTAGTTTTTCATCCGAGATGTCCATGTTCAATTTATTCCAAGCAATGACCTATTCAAGTTTCCTGACCAAGTTTGATGACAATTGAGTCAAAATTGTGACCACTAGAGTGTTAACATAAGGTTTTTCTATTTTTAGCTCCTGTGACCTAGTTTTTCATCAGAGATGACCCATGTTCGAACTCATCCGAGCTATCACCTAGACAAGCATCTTGATCAAGTTTGATGATGATTGATGCAAAAATGTGACCGCTAAAGTGTTAACAAGGTTTTTCTATTTATAGCTCCGGTGACCTAGTTTTTCATCCGAGATGACCCATATTCGAACTCATCTGAGCTATTATCTAAACAAGCATCCTGACAAAGTTTGATGATGATTGGGTCAAAAATGTGACCACTAGAGTGTTCACAAGGTTTTTCTATTTTTAGCTCCTGTGACCTAGTTTTTCATCAGAGATGACCCATGTTCGAACTCATCCAAGCAATTGACTAGACAAGCATTCTGACCAAGTTTGATGATGATTGGTTCAAAAATGTGACCACTAGAGTGTTCACAAGGTTTTTCTATTTATAGCTCCTGTGACCTACTTTTTCATCCGAGATGACCCATGTTCGAACTCATCCGAGCTATCACCTAGACAAACATCCTGCCCAAGTTTGATGATGATTGGGTCAAAAATATTACCTCTAGAGTGTTCACAAAGTTTTTCTATTTTTAGCTCTTGTGACCTAGTTTTTCATCCGAGATGACCCATGTTCGAACTCATCCGAGCCTTCAACTAGATAAGCATCCTGACCAAGTTTGATGATGATTGAGGCAAAAATGCGACCGCTAGAGTGTTCACAAGCAATTGTGGACAGCCGGACGGACGACGGACGACGGACATTCACCGATCCTAAAAGCTCACCCTGAGCAAGCTCAGGTGAGCTAAAAAAACCCATTAAACTTAGAAGTAAAATTCATCAGTTGCATGAATATGTTAAGGTGACAACAGACACTTTCCGTGGTACTCACATAAATGTCATTTAAACCAACTTATTTTAGTAATAATTGTTATTTATTTAATCTTTGTGCATTAAATGTCAATGATCATCATAAAAAAATAACATATTTGAAAAAAATGCCTTTGTAAATGATTGATTTTTATAAAAAATCCTAAAATTTTAAATCGTCATATCAAAGTCATTTTTTATTTTTTTGTTATCAAACTTTTGGAAAATAAGCATACTTATAATATCTAGGGAACTGTGTCTCAAATTTTTTCTATCTTTTCTCAAAAAAATATTACGTAACATCAAACAATTTATGCGTCTTTTTAACCATACATATTACGTAAATAAAGATAATTAAGTTGCTGATTGAGCAAACAAAAATCCCTGACACGGTTCCCTCTGTAAATGAATTCCCTTTCATGTGCTTTAAACCGCATGTTAATTGCTTGATTATTAAAAAAGTTATGTCGATTCAAAGTTAGTCTGACTCGCATCAAACGAAGTGTCATAAATCGGCTGCTCTTTCTCTGGGATCCCTACTTTTCACGCTAAATAATTGCATAATACACAAATATCGCACCAGAGAGGGTCACAGGTTACGGTAACATACTCTAACAACATTTTATGACCCAGTGACATCTGACCAATTAAAAAGTTGCTGATTAATATCAGTTTATAACAGAAAGTTCTTCAAATCTTAACGTGATTTACTGTCTGTCTGGTATCGGTCGCACATGTCACGTGACTTTCGGTAAAATTTGAGGCACTCGGTGGGAGGGAATGGAACGTATTTGAGCACCGCTAGCGTGGTATTTAATTGGTTCAATTTATTATCATCAGCATTATTATTATATTATACCAGTGTCACTCTGTGTATTCCTGTATGAAATTCCGTTAAAATATAAATTAAAGTAACAAAAAACTGTGCTTCTGACGGTATTTTAAAGGCCATGGTAGATGTACAAATAAGAACGGGATATTATATATTTTTTCCTCCAAATTGATAATGCTTCACATATTTTAATAGAAATAAAAGGTATCACTCGATCATTATGATCTGACCTTCTTGACTTCTATTATCATGAAAATCATCTATGCACGGCATAGATATCCAGTTTCTACTGGGATATACAATAAATTCCATACTTGTCCCAGGTTTATTAGAACTGGCGAACAATTTATTCAAGGCATTCACTGATAATATATATTAACATCTTTTTTTATTGATTCATAGAGAAATAATCATCCTTAAACAATCTAAAATGGTTTAGAAATTTGTCAGGGACATCTTATAGGCGTTCACATAAAAATGTTGTGTGTTTTTGTTGTTGTTTTACTTGACATTGTTAGAAAACAAAGTTGAGTGTAAAGCAAGCCGTTGAATCCGTACAAAAGTCCATAAACTCAATGTAATATCTATCAGATTAACGGGACAGACAAATTATTTTCACACATTATGGATATTTTAGCAACTATATTTTTAATCAACCCCGTGGTCTTGCGATTTGCTGCTATGCTTAATTATTCATGTTTCATACATTATGTTACAGACATTGGCCGACAATTTCTTATTTTATAAAAATGGCTAAATGTTGAGATATTCATAAAAGATGTACGGTATTTGTATGATACATGAATTACGAGTAGTATGGACCAGTATGGACTGGTAATTCACGGATATATGGAACTACCGATTTCCCTCATTGATGCCTCAACAGGGGGCGGAGCGTTATCGATAATTGACAGGTTACATGAATAGCAGATAAAAATGGTACAGGTACAATTTTAAAACGTTTAAAAACACATATTTTGGACTAACTGCTTCCAAAATTAAATCTTGAATGTGTTCAGAAAAGGTTGATAAATCTACTAAGCAAAAAATCTCATTTTAGGTAATTTCAGTGATAATTGACTCCATTGTCACCTTAAAGCTACATTATGTCCATCCAAGGGTATATAGTGAGTAAACAGGTGAAAGTCAAAATAAGTTTACATTTTGCCATAATTCCTTTCAATCTTAAAATTTACTTCCCATGACTGATAAATAACTCGCGCCACCCAAGGAAATTTCTATAAATATCCAGTCATTTATCTGTAACGTTCAATTTATAAAAACAGTGGGGCAGTCTTTTTATATTCTAAGCAGATTTATATTTTATCTTAAAATTTTTCCAACATCAACTGTTGGTCCATCAACATTATAACAGTCAATCTTTTAAAATATGAAAGTTCAACTTGAAGATGTGAAAAAATGACCAAAAAGTCATTTTTAACAAATATCGGGGTATATGATATTATATTCAGTTATGAAAGCATGATAAACTTACAGCCCAATCTATGGTTAGATAATCAGCATCACTGATGTATTCACTAGCTGTGACTAAATCCTCTATACTGGAGAAAAACTCAACATAGTTCTGATGTAGGTAAGCACCAAAGAAATCTCCTGACAGATGTGACCTCTCTACAACGTCCTTCATAAATACAAACATTTTGTCAAAAAAAAAAATTCAAAATTTACCTATTAACAGTCTTATGAAACTCAATACAATTCTTACAAAATCATCCTTAATAACAATACTAATACTGAAAGTTACCTAAGATAGTATTTCATGTACACCTTACATTAATTCATAATCAATTTGTCATAGATATATTAACATTGTACTGTTTTATTCTGTCATAAAAAGGTCTACAATCTTTAGCAGCAGCCATATTCATGAAAAAATTTCAAACCATGCCTTAATTCAAGACAACCAATAAATATTTAAGCTTAGAAATAGTAAGAATGTAATAAACTTATGTCTACAATAGACAATATTCCAGCCTATAATAATAATATGGCTCTTTTCTAGCTTATGCCGATAGGAAAAGACTATAGATGGGTCATCCTAATGTTATTTCAGGTGAAATTGGCATCAGATTGGAACAATTGACCTTGTATCACTATCAGCAAGATAGTGTTTACCTCAGGATCAACTTGTAGAGGGTCTCTATAATACTGTGATAGATGTGATGGTAAAACTGCTCGGTTTTCTTCATCCTCACCTGGATCAGTTCCTGTAACCATACAGAAATATGTACATAATATTTTGAAGAAGTTTTTATTAAAATTAGACAGTAGTACATTGTATCATGCTTAAATGCACAATTATTTCCTACAATTATGTACACAAATAATCTCTATGGCATAACTCTTTTCTTAAGACTGAACAGTTAAAGTATAGTTAACAAAATACCTGCTGAAATTCTTACATGGACAATTAAAACTTCTATTTTTTAAACTATTAATTTAATGGTATCAAAATAAAAATTTGAAGTTATTCAGCCAACAATATAGACATGACAAGACTGTACAGATGTACAGGCTGGCCTTACTCTATACTTCTGGCGGAAGGCTTATTACTTTTTGTTCTAGCAGGTTGAGTGTAGGGTGCAAAGCTCTGTAATAGGTGTGTATTCACAAAATTCTATAAACTTTATCTTGTAGCATGATATTGATATACAAGCCTCTGTAAACATATCTACAAGACTTCAGAAGAATAATTACAGTTAGAACACAATTATTACCCAAAACTTACTTTTACAGTAAAGTATTTTTCCAAGAGCTCTAAACAAGAACAATGATGTATCTCGGCCACCTATAGACATAAGTTCCTCATCCTTCTGGGAGCTGCTGGTTTTACTCAATGTCTTCTTTGTGGTAGATCCTTTCTTTCCTGTCGTTGATGATTTCTTGGTTAATCTTGTCTTACCTTTAGAATAACTTGCAGCTGCTAAATCACATGTGTCTATAAATATAACAATAAAATATTTGACAAAGTAAATCTTACATGTATACAAGTTCATATAATTTCTTGTAATTTGGATCATTCAAAAGATTTGCTTGCATAACCTTATTTTACAGATCAATTTTAGTTGTCAATGGACTTTTGCTGCCCAGAAAAACTAATGTTTATGTTAATCATAATCTAACATTTGTATGAATATGCTTGCAAGCAAACATTCTTGATACTTTGCTTAAGCAGCAAAATTACTGTTTCCCTCTGACTGACTGTTTTATAAATACCGATGGACTTCAGTTTTAAGCCTTTACAGTCATATAATAAAACTGCAGATAGTGTAAAGCAACTTGAATATCATATAAATAAAATATGTCTTATAGATCAATTCTCTTTATGAAAAGTAACTCTGAAAATGAAATATGCATCACCATAATGCCTTATATGTGTGAAAATATAAAGTAGTGCGTTTAATATAAATTTTAATGTCACTGACACCATTACATTCACATAATATATGTATATGTTGCAATATGTTGATATTGAATAATTCTTTTTATTTAATGTCTGTCATTGTATTGTATTGTACTGAGACTACTGTTGTAGTCATATTTTGTGTCAGGTAAATCTTAACCAGACTGTTGTTGTTCATACATGTATGTAGCTTATGAATTTAAGAATTGTTCTTCTACATATTATATATTCACCAATGAATAAAAAAACAACAACAATATGAGTATGGTATAAACCAGCCGTACCTTTTAGACAAGCAAACTGTAAGGCATTGATGGCACCTCTGATATCTCCAGCACTCGCCATGGCAATAGATTCTATCACAGACTTAGATGGCACAGTAAATTTATGACTACCTTTCAATGATTCCTCCGTGGCTACTTTAGTCAGTATCTTGGTCATACTCGTCATAGCAACTGGATTAAAACTGTGGGGGAAAAGGAAGACAAGAATTAAAAAGGATAAATGAGCTGCGTCACGACAAAACCTACATAATGGGTTTGCGACCAGCATGGATCCCGACCAGCCTGCGCATCTGCACAGTTTGATCAGGATCCATGCTGTTCGCTATCAGTTTTTCTACTTGTTATAGAGTTTGGAGATACTTCTTTTACTTGTGAATAAAGAAATGTTGCAATTTAAATTTTTTTTGTAGAGTTTGAAGTAGCTATGAATATGTAAATGGTGACAGAGTGTCTTTTGAACTTTGACTTGTGTAGAAAAAGAAACACACAGACATAAGCAATTTTTAAGACAGAGGTGGGAACAAAGGCAAATTTTACCAATATTTTCCCGATTTTTTTCAAACATTGATAAAAACCATAGCATCACTCTGGCCTTTTGAAAACTACAAAATGTAGCTTTGTAGTTTCTTCACAGGAACAACCGACACATTATAGGTCATATGGAGACATTTCAGCTTTACTGGTGGAGGAAAACCTCAGGTGCCCTTCCTTGCATTATTTCAGGCACGAATGGGAACTTGAGTAGAACAACCGACGTTCCGAAAGCTAGCTGGATAGCTTCCTCACATGAAACAATCCAAAGTCCCTTTCGGGATTCAAATCCACAATGGTGAGGGGCAAGTGGTTTGAAGTCAACAACCTTAATCACTCTGTCACGGACGCCCCACAGCAACATGTAAACAGTGAATGAAAACTTCTGTGTTATTGTAAAACTATACCTGATATTTTCTATGTTGAGCTGGGCTTGTAGGTCCTTGGGAAAGAGCAGCCTCTCATTAGAATCCCCACTAGTACTGTCACTAACTATGAATATAAGTGGACTTCCTCCAACCTGCACATACCTCCTGTATAACATATCAAAAAAAAAAAAAGTAGGAAAACTTGTACTTTGTTGCAATAGTAACAATTACACTTTAGACTTATAGTAAGTTCAATATAGAAATCAACTCCAGTTTCAATTTAAAAATATATTGTTTAATTTTGAAAAAATATACAACATTTCGACTCGAAAGACTTCATCAGGTATACTTATTTACAGGAAATGACTTATCAAATTTTCATATTTGCTTTATATTATATATAGTTCATTATAATTATTATATTATAGTATCGCAATTGATTTTACCTGCAAATATTTGAAGACTCTATTTAGTAGAGAGAAGATGTAGATTCTGGATATTTTTTAAAAAAGTATTTGTAAAACATTTTCAACAAACAACAAGCTCCATTAGTTTACTATCTTACCTTAAAATGTCATGAAATGGAGCTGCTTCTCTGAAGAACATGTTCGGGAAGTCCTGAAATAGGTAAACTATTGTAACATGAACTCAAACAAAGCGAACTATTGTTAAGAATTCAATTTAAAAACAACACGATACATGTTTTTCCCCTAATAAAACAATGATTCAAGTTTTCTCCAGATAAAACAATGACTTAAATACTGTCATCTACAAGGGATCTTTGCAATTTTTGTTTTTGGTTATTTCTAAAACAGTTGTGGCTGTCTAAAATCTGATTGTTTCCTAAAACATCTACCCAACAAAACTAACTGAAGAAAAGTATTTTGATACACATTCTATCTTGTTCATTCGTTCCATTTCGGGCTCTTTCAGAGAAATATATATTTGTAAGAAAACGTAATGGTTCAGAAAACTATTATAATTAAAGTGGATAATTCTTCATTGGGCACATTTTCCATATTCTTTTTCAAATATTGATAAAAACCATGGTATCAATAAGATATTCATATAAGAAGTTGCTTGAAAAAAAAATGCTGATAAAAATTTAATTGATTTAAAATGAATTTTCATAATTTATTTTGTTATAGAATCATGTATCACAAACTTGCCAACAACTTCCATATATAATTATTTTGTGGTTTGCTGTTACTAAATACTTTTCAACATAATTATTTATTGAATTACAGACCTTCCATTATAAACAATCTGATAAATACTTATAAACATACTTACTTCAACCAGGATAATTCTCCTCGTCATTACACCACCACCACCACCAAATATATCCAGTGTATTATACTTGTTTGCTCTTAACAAAAATTCCTGAAACTGGGATTTTTGAGAGCTTGAGATCCCTGCTTCTATACGAGACCCTATAAAAATAAACATTCTCTTTTGTTGTAAAACATTAAAAAAGAAATAACATTAACATTAAGAATTGAACCCGACAAATGCTTAATTAATGATACAAGAGTTTGAATGGGATTATACATTTTTGAATCTGAAACAAAAACACATTGTAAAGCCAATATTGTCATAGTTCTGTGTAAAATATCTGGTCATTCAGTCACCAACATTTGAGGGCTTCTTCAATGAATTATCACAGATGCTTGCACAACCCTCATTCCAGACTATTCCAATCCTGCACTGTTTTGTACAGATTGATTTTTTGTATGTATCAAATGTATGAACTGACATATTCTTAGAATAGAAATCTACAGTTTCAACTCCCAAAAGAATTATAAACCATCTATAAACAAGATTGCATTTGAGAAAAATGCTATGCTACCGCATTAATACAACACTAAATAGTAGTGTAGGAACAGATTTTTTTTCATGATTACATCAAAGGACAACACAGTAAGACACTTTGTCAAAATCTAGGTCAAGAGATTGAAGATTTTTCAAGTTTTTACATTATACATATAAGGAAAACTATCGCCTCTGAGTCAGGGCAATTTTAACACTAGGGGCATAATTAAAACAACTTTAGTAGAGGACCCATAGATGATATTACATACCAAATATCAAAGCTCTAAGCCTTGTACCTTTTATACTATATGTACATAGTAAATGACCCCTGGGGGTGGGGCCAATTTTGACCCCAGGGCTATAATTTGTACAATCTTGCTAGAGGTTCACTACATAATGTTTCATGCAAAATATCTTAACTCTAGCCTTTGTAAATTTAGAGAAGATGATTTTTTAAGTTTTTACTATATACATATAAGGAAAACCTATGGCCCCCGGGCGGGGCTAATTTTGACACTAGAGGCAAAATTTGAACAACTTTGTTAGAGTACCTATAGATGATATCATTTAACAAATATTAAAGCTCTAAGCCTTGTACCTTCAGACAGAAAGATTTTTTGATTTTTTACTATATGTACATATAGTGAAAATCAATGACCCCCGGGGCGGGGGCAATTTTTACCCCAGGGCTGTAATTTGAACAGTCTTGCTAGAAGTTCACTTCACAATGTTTCATGCAAAATATCTTACCTCTAGCATTTGTCAATTGCTAGAAGATATTTTTTTTAACTTTTTACTATAATTCATTAAGGGTCTACCAGACAATGCCTTATGCAAAATATCTAAGCTCTAGGCGTTTTAGGTCTTTACAAGAAGGTATTTTAAGTTTTTACTATATGTACATATAGTGAAAATCAATGACCCCGGGGGCGGGGCCGATTTGGACCCCAGGGCTATAATTTGAACAATCTTATTAAGGGTCTACCAGACAATGCCTTATGCAAAATATCTAAGCTCTAGGCGTTTTAGGTCTTTACAAGAAGGTATTTTAAGTTTTTACTATAGGTACATATAGTGAAAATCAATGACCCCCAGGGCAGGCTGATTTTGACCCCAGGGCTATAATTTGAACAATCTTGATAGAGGTCTACCAGACAATGCCTTATGCAAAATATCTAAGCTCTAGGTTTTTTGGGTCTTTATAAGAAGATTTTTTTAATTTATTCTTATAATTCCTTTTGGTTGCCATGGCAACCAGATTTCTGCATGGAATGAAATTCTTTGAACAACTTTGGAAGCCCTTCACCCAAGGATCAATCCTGCAAAGTTTGGTTGAAATTGGACTAGTGGTTTTTCACAAGAAGATTTTTTAAGTTCACTATATAATCTATATAACACACACACACACACAAACACACAGGTGAATCGCTATATGCCACCACATCGCAGATGCTGCGGTGGCATAAAAACCAATGAGTAATAAAATGAACAAATCTTGATAAAATCTGTTATATTCTCAAGAAAACTGGTTTTGAAATATAACAATTATTTTAATGAATTGTAGCAGTACTAAATCATACTAGATTTCCAGTCACTGCTTGTAGAGAATCCTTCACTATAATCATCAGCTAGAGGATTTGACCATTCATGTAGCTCACACCGAAGCTCCTTGGCTAGCACCTTAACTGTGGCAGTTTTACCAACACCTGCTGGTCCAGTCAATAACAATATTGGGGGTAACTGAATTAGAAAGCATAATAAACATTTATCTATGAGATATTTCGACGTGAAAACAATGACTTTATAATTCTTTATCCTAAAAAAAAAACATGTGAATTAGAGATAATTATATAAAATATATTTTTGATAAAAATTCAAACATCAATGTGCACAAATCATAAAATTTTGTGCCATGAAGTAATATTAAGGAAACAAATTCAAACTGTCACTACAAATAACAGTGCAAAACATTAATTTGGATTTTAAACACATGTAAAATGAAAGCTGTCAAAAAATCCCCAGCTCCTTATGTTAGAAGTATAGTTTACAAACAGGCATTAGTACCGTAAATGTAAAAGACAATACCTGCAAGAATTATAAAGATAAAACTTGCACACAACCCCATTCCCCAAGAATTTTCTAAGCTCAAAAAAGGGGATTTAAGTTACATGTGTTGGTCAATTATCCAACTATCAGCCCCTGTATTGTGATTCATTACGGAGATAAATTCTTTAAGAAGATATTGAGTTAACTCACAAGTGTATAATTCACTCTAGAATTATGGACTTGGTGAGTTATCTACAATAATGGCCATGAAACAAGTTTGAAGTTTCATGTCATTAATAAGACAAAATTTTGCAAGTAAGATCTTAACAACCAAAAATTTCAAGGTTCAAAATTTAGTGTTAATCCATGCCAAATTTTGTGATAAAAAAATGCAAGTTTCAACCCTTAACCTACTCATGCTTCTAGTGCAGACAAAGATTAGCCAGCACATCTATTCACTTTTCAGTCAGTACATATTTTGAAATTTTCCCTAAAACTGATTGATGGTTTTGTCCAGGTTTAAAGATGGACATGTCTATTTAAGATATTAAGCATGGTACTTGAGAAATGAAATATTATGCAACCACTGAACAAAGAGTTACAGCAACACCCCAGAGCAAGTAAGTTTGCTCAACAATTGCTCAACAATTGTGCCACAAGTTCTGTTCCTTCACACTCATTAAAATGCATCTTATACCAATTATGAAACAGGGAAATAAGTCAGACTTGAAATGTGTATAAACAGTCAAACTTTGTATTCATATATTTTATCAAGTATGAAAAATGTGCACCTTTTTCTTCTGTATATGTCCACTTATCCATTGTTCCACATCTGCTATCTTCTTCTTATGTACAGCCAAATCTCCCTGCAAAAATTAAGTCAAATTATATTTGCCCATTATAGCAATGATTTTGTGCATGTGCCAATTGCTCTTGTAACATAATCAGCTCTTATAATATAATCAATCACTTTTGCAGCAGGTATATAGCCTTATATATGGCTTATACACTTTAAAAACCAGTGGTTGAAATAAATCTTTGTTTTGTGTTATTGGTTCAGTCTAAAGCATATCAACAATATATCAATATTTGATGACCTGTATTGGCTATACACTGACCTACAGTACTGAGTATTACTTACTTATATTTCTCTTTTATGTCTGTTTTCATTATTTCAGTGCATACAATTATTATGTGCATGATTTTTTATAATATTTGTCAAATGCCATAAAATATGTCCATTACATACTGACAAGATGTCCTTTTGATACTTGCTTCTGTACACCTTTTAGATGAACTTTACCTAGATGAATTTTAATTTCTAGACATTTCATTAATAAGTCAAATTTATCATTTTTTCAATCAGTATTGATTAGCAATCGACAGAAAAATATTGACAATACATCAATATCCTTTCTATCTATGATAACTCTAAAAGAAAATACAGCTCCAGTATCCATTTGTTGTATGAATCAATATTACATCCATATTCAAAGATAATGCAAATTCGAAACTTTTTTTTCAATAAAAAAAAAATTCTTGCAATTTTATAATGTAATTCTTAATACCTGGTTTGTTGGAGCATATTTATCTGACCACAGTGTAATGTCAGGCCCAGAATTAGCCCTCCGTGTAACTAATTTCTGTGGAGGAATTCCTTCATGTCCATTAGATATAGATTGGTGAGGTCTTTTCAAACTTGAGGTCTTGTCAGCCCTGATATTGCTTGAATGTCTTGGTGGTTTTGACTTCACATCAGAAAAGTCATCAAACCCATCAAATGCTGATGAAACCCATTGAGTGGCTTTCTGCTCAAACAAAGTTTGTTTGAAATTGTCAAAGTAAGTACAGTAATGCTAGTAAATGATTAGCACAATACATTTTCCTGGCAATTTTCCCAAAGGAAATATTGTTACTATTATGATTTTTTCAAATAACATTTACGTTTCTTATTCCCATTTGCTTTAACGTTTTTGTAACCCGCCCTTCCCCCACCACACTCAATTCATACTTTTCTTAGTGAAAAAATCAAAATGTAACTAAATAACTAATGATCAATCAGTAACTACAGGATATAGGTAAAATATATGTAAAACAAAAAAGTCATGCAACTTTAAAGAAAGAATACAATATTAAAGTCTGGATTTAAAACCCAAAAACAATACACTCTAATGAAAGTTAGGTAAAAATAAATTAGTGATTAATACAAAAACTGTATGTAAGATGGGTTGGCAAATACATGTAGTTAAGAATATTCACTAACTTTTGTACTGGACACTTTAACCACTGGTTTATCTGTCTTTCTGGTTGAGGAACAGGTTACTGGAAGAGGATCTAAAATAATACAGTCATCATCATCATCATCTGCCCATAAGCTTGTCAATTTACTTTGTTTCCTACTCTGTAAAAGAAAAGCAATAAACTGTCAACCTTTACAAATGTCAGAAAAATACATATCAGCTATGAATTTGTTATTTGCAAGTTGCATGTGACAGTAGGAGAGTACCTTAAGTACATTGTATTTGGAATCCCTGCAAGAGCTGTCAGTAGGCTTATGTTGTATTGAAAACTTGCAGACTTGAAATAAAACTTATCTTATCTAAATCATAAAAAGTACTTGAATTTTCTTATAGCTTGATAGTCAAACAAAAGCCTTGATATTGTTGGAATTAAGAGGAAGATTAAAACACATGATATACATGTAGATATAGTTTTACAAAGGGCCACATTTCATTTAAAATCCATGCCAGAGTAATAGGTTTTGAACTCACAAGTACATTGTAGTCTGCATAATGGCCAAAAGAATGAGCACTCATGCAAAATGACTTCTACAAAATTCTAGAGACACTTGTAAAGAGTACATAATCAAGCAAAACCAATTAAACCTAGAGAATTAAGATAATGCTTGTCTGCTAAGAATTATTTAAAATTCTTAGTTCCAAAGAGGTGTAGCAGGAGAGGGCTACTTCCGAGGCAACAGGTTGCAAAAATATCACAACCTGGCTTCGCAAGTTCCTCTCCTTTTTTCTTGCTACTGATTTATATAGCCTGAAGCTTGGTCTCTCCTCATCCCTTTAATTCCGAATATTTACTGCAGGAAATGACAAAAACACCAAGTTTCCAGTTCTGATTTTTAATACAGAATTATATACATATGACAATGTTCTTTATTCAAACATATAAACTACTGTCTGATAGACATTAAATTCTATAATAACTACCAAATTTAATTTAAAGAACTTTCAATGCAGAAAAATGGAAAAGAGATATAATGTACTTTTACTGTAATAAAGAAATACTTAATAATTTACTTTAACTTTTAATAAAAAAAATACCTAATAAATTAAGATAGGGGAAGGGGCAGTAACTTGGCTTTGTAACCTTTGCTACCAATGACCCCAATAAAATATGACCTTATAATCCAAAGTAATTATTATTTCCAAACAACCAATATATAAACTTATTATTTTAAACATTTAGCTTCATAAATATAAATTCAGAATAATTACCAAAAGCAAAATTATTAAAGTTTTATACCTGAGATCTTTATCTTGACAATTTTAATTGCTAATAATGTACTCGATATTCTGTGTATAAACTATTTTATAAAATGCAACAAACTATAATTTCATGTACTAAAAAGGAAAGGGAAATAACAATTTATAACCTAATTCAGTAAGTGTCAAAAATCAGAACATTTATTTACAAAGGGAAACAACCTGCCCTACTACAGAGGCATAACTCCAAAAAACATTTTTTAAAGAATTCTTTCACTTGTCTAACAACTACACCATGTCATGATAAAGAAGTATCTTTTTGATAGCTTTACTATGTTTGAAAAATGGGTTACATGGAAGTTTCTGCACAAGTTCAACAACAACAATGCCACAGAAATCATAAAAGCTCAACTTTTCCTTTGAAAAAAAACAACATCATAATAGTTTGACTTTTTCTTTGAAACATATGAGCTAAAAATGAATAAAGCCTATGGAATTTAGATGAAACTTTAACAGAGCAAAGACTTATTCTGAACTATAATGGCACCGATTTGGGCGGAAATGTTTGGGCAATTTAGGGCTGAAACGTCTTGGGGCCGAAAAGATTCGAAATTGTATGAAACAGTATAAAAAATAATTAGTAACTTGGACCACAACTTGAATTAAACATGCGCTTGAATTTTGTGTATCATTTTTGCTCAAAATATATTAAGAAATCAGGAGGCGTTCCTGCAGTCTAAACTAGAGTGTATCCTCGGGTGGCCATGATTCGTTCCCGTCAGTGTTATTTCTCACTTTATTAGATAGAGGCCTTAGCCTTTTGATTTTGGAGTCTGTTATATAAGTAGTAAAATCACTGTTACCCTAAGCATTTTATAGTGCTAGTTTGATACACTATATTTCCTTATGATTCAAGAGTTCTATGATAAAGAAATTTTGCGGATACATTAAATTTACTTTGATGTATAAATATATTCACGGATTTTTATTACAAGGATCGGACACTTTCGTTTAGCTTAAAGTCTCGTCGCGCGCATGCGCGGAATCGGATAAAGGTGAACAGAATGAGATGGTGGAACGCTCGGTGTGCGAAATATGACAGATTTTCACTAGAGTATGTGGTGTTATTGCAGCTTTGTGAAAAATTATACACATATGAATGTATTGATACAGTATTATTTTATGTCGCTAAAGTATTAATATATGAAAATATGCCGATAGAACGCTGCAACGCTTAGTTAAAAAGTACCTATTTAAAAAATATTCGTCAATTGTTTAGGCAGGCATACTCTCTACATTTTGACGCCCTTTTACTTAAAGCATAAATTATTACCGCGATTCAGATTAAGATAATTATTTTTTACATGGTTTAATGGTGGCATTGCAAAAAATTGTTTCTTGATTGCTAAAATACTTTTAAAGAAATTCATGTTTGAAATGTGTCTTTATTTCTGTGAATTATTTTCAAATGATTTGTACATTTTTTATTTGAATTACCTGTATATTAGTATAAATATAGTAAATATTCTACTTATTAGTGTATTAAATATATTTTCAGATCATTCTAGACAAGCGTTCATATATAGATGAATTCATTAGATTGGCAAGGAAGAAACTTTTATTGGCATATAGAACAGCTGTTTTATAATATTATTTTTTATTTTGAAACAGATTTTTTTAATAGTTATCCTTCACAATTCACGTCAAATGATTTATTTGTCATATGTTTATTTTCATTATTTTTCAAAGAAAGGACTATACAAATTGAGTTGTTTATTTTCAATTTCATTTATAAATGTTAATAAAGAAAATAGATTTACATTGTATTTATATATATCCTCTTCAGAATCATTTTCTTACCACACATGCCATAGACTGTAGTTAAAGACCGCGCACATACAAAATTCTATTTGTTTTTGAAGATTGAGCGTTGCAATTATCACATGTAACCTGGTAATGAAAGTTTGAAAATAAAATTTTTCAATTATCACTTGTTACCTGGTCACTGGTTACTTGTACCCCCCTTCAAAAGTAATTTAACTTGAACTTGAAAGAAATTTAAGCGATGTGTAAAAAATAATCAAAAGTTACTTTTATTTCGCAAAATCCTGACTCAAACTGAAAAGATTTTTATTGTTTTTCTAGCGTAACATTAAAAAGTATCATTAATATCTTTCTACAGGCATTCAAATAAAAAGAATAATTAAAATATACGGATTGAAATATACGAGTGACATTAAAAAGGCCGGAATCGAGACAGCCACACTTAACTGTTACGATGATTGTCTACTTCACTGCACCGACATTTGAAAACAGATTTACAAAAAATAATAATGATATAAATGATGAATGAAATTTGAATATTCTATGAATATGGCAATATTTACAATCTCAGCAATATTTTGTACTAAAAAAAATGAATAAATTTTCTTCACGTGTTGAGCGAATTGTAAAGGCAGCAATACATTACCCGTAAAACAATTGTGCGTTAATAAATTTGACTACATAACCAAATAAATCTTAAATATTTCATCTTTAATCATCTGTGAATAACTTACATCGGCTTCTTTTTTATTTTGAAATTGAAATTATTATGGTACCGTGCTAATAAATTTCAAATACCTGCCTTTTATATAAAAAATGTAAATTTACCGCGGATTTCGTCAAGTTAATTTTTTAATCGTCGTTGCCGACAGATAAACTGTACTTTTAAAAAATAAATTAGATATTTGAATTAAACAAGTATTTTTCTTCAAAATAAACTTTAAATTTCCAAAATCGGATAATAAATAAAAAAGCTATATGGTATTTTGTTAAGTAGGTATCCGTTGCGAACGGGCATTTACGCTTAGCGCCGGTATATTATCGATCGATGTACCTTTATCGGGTGCACGACAAGATATTTAAGCATTTACTTAGGGTTAACTGGGACTGTCCGATCCCTGTAATATAAATCCGTGATATATTTAACTGTTTTCTTTATTAACTGACATTTGTTGAGACTTTCTGACATAGGCCATAGGTGTTCGGCGCGTTGATTGGTCACTACCCCCGCACCCCCCCCCTCACCCCCACACTCACTCTACAGCCCTCCTACCTCTCAAAACCATGTAAAATACAGTATTTTTTATTTGAAACATGTTTTAATATTTAGTTTATGCTTTGAATTCAATAACATTCATTTCCTACAAAAAATAAAAAATTGATACATCTATATTTAGTAAAGGTATGCAACTCGCCGCTCAATTTTCAGCACTCATCTTAATATGAACTCCATAACTTCAACATTTTTTCACCAATTTTCAATATTTTGGTACCAAATGGTAGGGAATTGATTACTCTTGAAGGAAATAAAGCTGTCATTACGATCATTTCAAGTTATCAGAAGATGTGTAATCTCAAACTCACCGCAAGTGTAACTCGGCAGTGATCTGACCGCTGGGTTTTCTTCAAAATTACCCGACTAAACGGCAGTTTATTCGAAATGAATGAATATTTCATTGTATTGCACATATAAATATGATCAAATTATATTATTATTTGTAATAACTGTTCAATCAAAACATCTTATAAAACTATAACAAACCTTTTTTCCGATATGCCAAATTCTCCAATCCAAAATGAAAGTACACAATCATGTATAAACGGAAGCATTCATATGGAGTATTTTCATTGGTCGTGTGAAAACCTTAGACCAATGAAAATACTCCGTACAAAAAATTAAGAGGAGAGCACTCTGTAGAACTATTACTTGCATTATAATTTGGAATTTAACATATAGGAAAAAAGGTTTGTTATAGTTTTATAAGATGTTTTGATTGAACAGTTATTACAAATAATAATATAATTTGATCATAATATATGCGCAATACAATGAAATATTCATTCATTTCGAATAAACTGCCGTTTAGTCGGGTAATTTTGAAGAAAACCCAGCGGTCAGATCACTGTCGAGTTACACTTGCGGTGAGTTTGAGATTACACATCTTCTGATAACTTGAAATGATCGTAATGACAGCTTTATTTCCTTCAAGAGTAATCAATTCCCTACCATTTGGTACCAAAATATTGAAAATTGGTGAAGAATGTTGAAGTTAGGAGTTCATATTAAGACGAGTGCTGAAAATTGAGCGGCGAGTTGCATACCTTTACTATATATATAAGTATCAATTTTTTTATTTTTTGTAGGAAATGAAGGTTATTGAATTAAAAGCATAAACCAAATATTAAAACATGTTTCAAATGAAAAATACTGCATTTTACATGGTTTTGAGAGGTAGGAGGGCTGTAGAGTGGGTGTGGGGGTGAGGGGTGCGGGGGTAGTGACCAATCAACGCGCCGAACACCTATGACATAGGCCTACACAGTAAGGGTGTTGACTCTAGGACAGGGACGAATTTAGGACACCCGACGATATATCCCCTCTCTTTAATATCATTTTGTTACCTCTTTTTCATGAATGTTAAATTCGTAATACTAGTAAACATACATGATGAAATTTTATATCCAAATTTATGCTTGTCCGAAATTAAAGCAAAATTAGGATGTATCAGTAAACCATTGGTACATATTGTAAAAGAAACAACAGGTTTATATATCAGTTTCAACATGTATATAATGAAAATTTACCATTGCTGCCTATGTCATTTGGAATATAGCGAGATATATTATTAAAATAAAAAGTTTTTCGAATTTGTTGAACAACTCAACTATATCCCGTCTCACACCGTACCATGGAATTCAGGAAAGAGTGGACGCCCCCCCCCCCCCGTGTCTCAAACATTAAATAACTACCTATTATGTTCCTTTTTGAAAGATCTAGGTGAAAAAAAAACTTTTTAAAGACAGATATCGACTGAGGGTCGTACATGTAGAAAGATCTAATAAATATGTTGCTGCCATTGTAATTTGCGTTAAATTGTATAACAAACAAAATATTCTATTAGACAAGGTAACAGCATACATGACTTATCAGTACATGCATTTGCCAAAACATTTTGCAGCTGTTGCACCTTTCAGTGTCTCCCATGAACAGAATCAAACTGACCTTTGTACTGTTGTAAAGTTGCCGACTTGGAATAAAACTTATCTTATCTTATCTTACCTCCATTGTTCAATATTTTCATAAATAACATATTTTTGTTTATAAATAAAACCATATATATGTGCATCACTTATACATTTCATATCATTGTTAAAGTTGTCTTTCTGGGGAAGGGCTTAATCTAATGTTGTAAGAACTTGTTGCCCAACACATTTGCATTTTGATATATACTCATTATTTGTATGATATATTTGTAAACATGTATTAAATGCAATAAAATATGTTTAAACTAAAGTTGTAAATACTGTCGATTGTTTGATAGTTCTTATCAAATATATTCAAATCAATATTGTATAAAGCTGACACAAAGTTATTTTTGGGAAAAAAAATCTGAAAAAGGATAGATATCTCGCAAGCAAAAGAAAACTTACAAAGTTAAAAAGTGAAAATTGTAGATTCGGTTTGTTCAAGAGAGATCATGAACGCTGCAACATCCCTGCATCATGCCCCAGCACTAGCTAGCAATGTTAAACACAATATTGTACATTGGAATCAATGATCCCCCCGAAGGACCAGAAAAATATATAAAATTTATAACATTATATAGAAGTGAAGCGCTGCATGTCAGCAATAGACACCTGCCGTTGTGTTGATATATAAACACCTTAAAAAGGGAACGTCCATCGAGTGCAACGAAAAAGAAAGTTGCAAACTCGGTTTGATCTAGTCTGACCATGGGAGCAAATCTATTCACGACACATACATTTTTTCTAAACGTTAAGTTCGCCACTTTTGAGTTTTATCGACACGTGACTGTTTAAAGTTCTAACATTTATTGGACAGTTCAGTCTTCGCTCGATTCTTCTTTGCTTAAAATGACAATGATCTACTCTTCAAATATGTATAACGTTATCAATTTCACAATTTTCCCCCCAAAATTTGACTTCTACATTTTGGTCAATAAGGCTATAAAAACTATACACGTAGCTCAGTGAGTTCATATCAAATAGTTATTGTACAGTGCGCCTTAAGCAGGACTTCGCTGTTTACCTGTCTGCTAGTCTCAATATCAACTAATAACTGCAAATCGGCTCTTACTCGGCAGTAATTAGTGTAGCCACTTTTTCATGAAGAAACCAGTGCTGATAGTGAAAATTGTGATTGGCATATTTTAATTAGCCAGGTCAGGTGTTTCTAAAAAGGCTGATAACACTGTAGCAATGTGAGGATACATTCATTTTTATTACATAGATAATGCACGTGGAGCTCAGCTCGCAGAGACAAATGAGTACACAGTAACTTTTTGATATCCTTTTAACTCTAAGAAAAATGTCAATTATTAATTGCTGACTGTTTATATTTTCTAGAAAAAGTGAGCAAAACATTATGTTGTTTCATATGACAGGAATGAATTGCATTAACAATCCTAGGTATTGTTGAAAACTCATTGTTTTACATGCCAGATTAAGTAATTGGACCCCCATCCTTGTTTGTACGTGACTGCTGGGGAAACATAATGTTATGTTTAATTAAAGAGGTGACACTTTCTATATTTTTATCTTTTATCGAGTTGTAAGAGCCGATTTGCAGTTATATGGGTAAGAGTTCGATAAGACTCCCTACGGTCGTCTTAATACGAACTCTTACCCATACAAATTCCCTGTGCGACCTGCACTTCTTGAAAATTAGATTCCCGACGGGTGAGCTAACTTTCCCAAATAACAACCTTAATTATCCAACGTAAGGTACCTGGCAATGTTGCATACGAACATAAGGCCTTTATACAGTTCTGACACCATGTTATGCCATGGGCATATCCATTTATCCGTGTGCTCTACAAAGTTTTATATTCTACACCTTAGTATATTTTTGATATATGCATGCAAGTGTCCGTGAATATATCAACACGATCTCTTTAATACAAAGGGGCTCTACGCATCTATCTATCATATATATTCATACTTTATTTTTGTCTCATTCGTATACATACATTTTTATACATATTTACACATATTCACATAAAATCTGCATACGACCATTCTATTTAAGAATTTTAAGAGACATTATATCAATGATAAACATATTCAAGACCTATACAGTTAGTCTAAGACTAAAATCAAATAGTAAAATTACAATGTATTTAAACAAAATATTAAAAGTAAGGTAACCATCGCTAATCGAAAAATAAAAACTGCTAAGAAATTGAGAATTGTAAATCGGAGCCCTATCGCGCCTATAAAAACGTTTTAAAAGATCGATTATCATCCAAGATAAGATCTTGCATGACCTGATTAGCAAGGATTACCTTAACCTAGGTAAAATACATTATCATGTTTAAATCAAATATAATGGCATTATTTACAAGAGAATAAAAGACGACGTTGTAGAATGTTAAAACAGGTTTTGGCACAATAACGTATCATTTCAGTTTTAGTGAACAGAAATATTAATTGTTCATTTTTTGACATTTGTAAAAATGCACTATATACTGTTTTAGCCTTATCAAATAATGATTGTCGCAAGTCATCGAACACAAAGCAATCAAGAATGACATGGCTTTCGTCTTCAATACTGTCACAGAACTGGCATTTTCGTTCCAATACATCTAAGCCTTCGTAACGCCCAGTTTCTATGCGTAAAGGCGCAACACCACAACGAAACTTGCTAAATGCAGTGCGATGACAAGGAGGCATAATGAGTTTACAATATAATTCTGTCTCATATTCTGTTTTAAACAGTCGATATGTACGCAACTTATTGCCACCACGACCAGAAGGACCTGTGACACTATTCAAAGATTCGAGCCAGTTTAAAACAAATTTTTCTTGCAATTTAGTTGTAACAATATTCACTATAGTATGTGACAGGATAAGTCAATTGAGATACTATAGAAGTAAAGATGATGTTTTTTTAGATTTATGTTCGCTGAGCGTGCACAAGACCCTAAAGCATCACTAAACATGCTAACATTAATGATTCACATGAATGTTGTCTTTTTTTAAAAATGCACACTTCATTTTGATAAGAAGATATAAAATTGCCCCAAGATTTTAAAATGCGTCATTGAACATTTGTCTAGCCACATAGGAAGCTTAATTTTAGACATTTGTCCACGATGATAAATTTGTGTATGTGCTATATCACAATTGTTGGATATACAGATTATGCTTTATAATGTATATACATTATTTAATGCAGTGTGGAGCCTATGTTCCTAGAAAAGTGCATAAATTAACTGTTAGCTGAAGTTTCTAGTTACATGCATGCATGCTTTATTCGCATACATTGCCCATATATATAATTTCAACCCTTGATATTTTCATAGGTTTGACAATGTTCTTTGTTCCTTAAATTCGGATTCAGTATGTTAAATATTGATTAAGTTAACAAATTATTCTCACATTTTGAAGTCCTTTTACATCTTCTCCAAAGTCAAAAATATATGAAACTATCAAGTGACATTTATACTAGAATTTTCAATATAAACATGATATCTTTGCAGGGGATACCCATGGTAATGTCGCGTGGGCATTATATATATATTGGGTTGGTTTGGGTTGGTTACAGTCCCCCTTTACAAGTATCTTTTAAGTGTTAGGTCTTTATATAAGCTTACAATCACTTTGTTCCAATGGATAGACCCTATATGACCTTAACGTGGAATTACAGTCAAATCGGCACCATTTCATATCGGCCCCAAGAGAGTCAAATCGGCCTCAAGTCTGATCGGCCCCATCTTTTTATTATTATCATCATAATAAATATTTATAAATGTTGCATTTCATATTGATAATTACCAATGGCTTTGAGTGGCAGACGCATTGACATTCCATGGATTACAAAGAAAAAGAAGAACAGAAACATATAATGATCAATCAATTTATTGTCCGAGTAAAACAATGAATGAATCACAGTGTAACTTTTATATATGAGTAGTCTTTTACACGAAGTATTAATGACTGTCACTTCTTAACACTTTAATTTATCCAGCTTCTTTTCTCAATACCCTCCGTTGGTATAGGCTAGACTTTTCTTTCGACAGTGCCGTTGCGGAAAGCTGTTTCTCACGATAGCTGTAAGCAGAAACATTTGGCAAAAGTATATAATAAGTTTCAACAGTTATACTATATATTCATGATATTATACAAATTAGAAATTAATATGAAACAAATTTATATTGTATCACACGAACAATTATCTATCAATCATCATTATATTAGCCTATCTGTTGATATATATTACTTTATATGTATCAGACACAAAAAGAAAATCATATTTACCAGGCCGTCCCAAGCTTTGAATATCTGCGACTGCATTGATCGGTAGGTAGTTTGTTGCAATCACCGAAGCTCCGTTTCTGATACAAGACTCACTTGGCTTTCCACGATTATCGCTTCTTTATGCAACAACTTAAGTAAATTGTACATGAAGGACAGCGACACACCAGCTCTTATATTCAGACGACAACGCCATCCTACAAATATACAAATAGTAGATAAGTTTAATAATATTTTATTGTATAAATATACACACAATATATAATTTCACAATTTTACAAACATTATCAAGAGTACATACAAAAGGTTATGGCCAAAAGTTCTAACAACATTATTCTGGGCCCTTCTCTGATAATACAAGATTACATTTATGGAACGCTTCTTGTGTCTGAGTAACACTAGCTGGGCACTTAGCTGCTTTGTTACGGACGGAGTAACTCCAGACCGTAGACATAGGACGGAGGTTCCTGGGAATGGAAAGAAAACAAAATGTTTAAAAGAAAAAGTATAGGGCCTACTATTATTGAACAGTAGGAAGGTACAAAGTAAACATGATACAATTTAGATGAAAGTAATTTATTAATTAATTGATATTATTTAAATACAAATGATAAGTACGAAATATTGTATCAATTACATTGTTATCGTGATTTTCATATTCACATGTATTAAAAATGTTTCCTTTTAAAGGAGGGACGACCTATCAACATACGACCTGCAATTCAAAATCATTTTTAGATACTTTTCCCAGACTAGTTCATGTAAACTTTTTTATTCACTAAGTGAATATACGGAAAATACGCGTCAACGGGACATGGTCTTTTTTCACTTCAAACGGTCTTTAATTTTGATATGTGATTAATAGAAAAAATAAATTCGTGTAAGTTCATTACCGAGTTTATTGAACTTGTTTAATAAAATAATATTACGCTATCCAGAGGCTCGCATAATATAATTTTATTCTTACACTAATTCAATATCCTAGCTCTATTTCAGTATCAACATTATGTAAATCGGCAGAGACATAGATGTTATCTATGTTATTAATGAACAATAATTAATAGAAATTAAATCAAGTGCGTTGATACAATGAAGTAAAATAAAACACGGCTAGTGTTCAGCACAAGATATAAATTTATCTAGTCAAAATATATTGCCGTGCTGAGATATTCAGAATCTCGCTTTTTTTGTAGAGGCAAGATATTACCCAGACACGAAAATAGCACAATAGCTCGTCGCGCAGTACAATTAGTTGGACTATAAATTTATCCTTTGAACTCCTAGATATTTACTCAGTCCTACGCATAAACCCTTCCAGCATGCTTAATCTCAGTAAGGGCTTATCAGCTAGTAAATCACTGTCTCCCATTAACACGTCCACTGAGCTGAGAGTTTTGTCATTATTAATTGGCCCTCTGTATTCTTATCTAATGACCCCAACCTTGAAGGATCAAATTTCTGTAGAAGATACACTCACTAAATTTATCAATGATTTTTTTCTCCTTTCTTTTGTAAATGGGTATGCGGTCCAATTGAATTGTGAAACTTAGCAATTATTTGTAAATATACTTTATAACACACAATAAATTTTTAAATTCATAATAAATAAAGTTCAATAGTTAAGTGTCACTAGCTGTTACTCATGTTACTGACTGAACCCCCCCCCCCCGCTTAAAATCAAAAACAAAAAACTGTTCAAAGATGCAAGACTCATAACTAAAATGACCAGGTAAGTGATATTTTTTTATTATAAGCTCGACTATACTAAGAATACGATGAGTTGTCCTACTCACCTCGATTTGCAAGTCGACGTCAGCGTCCATACTTTAAATTAATGTTTATGTGCCTATAACCTTTTTATCAATTTGAAATATATATTCCTTATCATCATCCACATCATTTGATAAAGTGCAAAACTCTAAAACCTGAGTATTTCCAAAACTATATCCCCTTGAACTTAAAATAATGTTATATTTTACACATCTTCATTTTATATTAAAGGATTGTGTTCCTTATCATCAACTACATCATCTGTGACAATGTTTTTTTTTAACTCGAGCACCAATTTTTCCAGAATTATCTCCCCATGAACTTATTTATTTTCTCTCAAAAATGTTACTTTTTACTTACTTCTTTATTTCTTAATGTATTTACTTCTAACTTCAAATATATTTCCTTATCATGTGTGACAAGATTCATAACTGTAGCATGGATATTTCCAGGATTATTTCCCCCTTTAAACTTTTTTTAAAACAAAAATTGATATATTGTGCTCTTCTTTATTTATAGAAAAAATTACTTCTAACTTTAAACAATAACATGGCAAGCTTCATAACTCTAGCATCAATATTTTCAGAATCATCATCCCTTTTTGATCAGAATTTTCCTTATTAAATTCAGACTTCAACAAGAGCTGTCACACAAGTGACGAATGCCCCTGAAAAAAGGTTTACTAAGCATGCAGGTATTATGGAAAGAAAAGATAATGAAATTAACTAATTCCTTAATATTGTTCTTTGTATTATTGTTTCTATAATCTCTAATTGTGATAGCGTACGTGAACCTTCAAAATATAAGTGTGACCTTGACCTTTGAAGAAGGAACGAGTTCCCTGGACACGACAGAATGTTGTCATGAGACAGACATTTTTGCCAATTTTTTTCAAAATCCCTCAATGCATGACAAAGTTACATACTGGACATGATTGTTGTGTAAGTGGGGACAGACGGACAGACAGACAGACATGAGCCTTAGCTGCGATACATCGTCCTGATGTGGTAGACATTTGTACCAAGTTATTTCAAAATCCCTCAATGTATGACAAAGTTACAGTCCGGACACAAATGAAGTGTGGACGCACAGACAAACAGACGGACGTCCAGACAGACAGACGGTGCGATTTTAATATGCCTCCCTTCGACGGCATACTTTTTTTTTATCAACAACTATATCAGGTGCGATTAGATTTATAACTAGAGCCTTGTATTACTAGAATTATCTCCAATTAATCATTTTTGAACGAAAATTAATATATTTCTAAGAATTATCTTTGTTATTATAAATGACATCAACTCTAGACTTAAGATAATTGTTCTTTGTCATTACTTACATCATGCATGATAAGGTTCATAACTCTAGCATCCTTATTTCAAGAGATATTTCCTGTTTGAATTTTACTTTAAAAACTTTATTTACTTTTTGCTTGTATCATTTTGGTACCTTTTTACATTTTTTTTCACATTCAGCTCTTTTCCTACTAGATTGAATGATAAGCTTCAATAATGCTTTGAATCAATTAATATTATTACTAAACATTATTTTGCTCCTTCTGAAAAAAAGAAAGAAAAATAATATTAATCACCGAGGCATGATATGCCTTTTGTCCCAGCCTTGATATGAAAGTAATTTACACAAGTGTTTTCATTGTGAGTTGTAATTGATTAAAACCCCTTTTTAATGTAATCCATTTTTTGTCTTTAACTATTATTAAAAATTATATGTATCTCTTTACACTAAAAAGTAAAATCTTAGTTTCTCGTTAAATCTAAAATGTTCTCTTAATAATGTCTTCTAGCTAGAAACTATACATTCTTGAAACATGATAGGATCATAAAACATTCAAGGTATACATACTGAAGATAATAATTTAAATAGTCTTAAAGTCACATTATTTTTTTTTTATCACTCGTATTATTTTATTTCTGTTCTTTCCTTTCTCTTTTTTCTTTAGATCTTCTTTAGATAATGTCTATCAATTCCGGATGATTTATTAACAATGCTCCATTCATCGGTATTTTAACGTTTACTACTCGACCACTGCGCGTCTGATAACCTGTGCCTGAACTGCTTCATGGCTAATAGGATTTTGAATATTCTAGGAAATACCTGTAAGTATGGGTAAGAGTTCGTATTAAGACGACCGTAGGGAGTCTTATCGAACTCTTACCCATATAACTGCAAATCGGCTCTTACAACTCGATATCAGATAAAAATATAGAAAGTGTCACCTCTTTAATTAAGCATAACATTATTTTTCCCCAGCAGTCACGTACAAACAAGGATGGCCCGGGGTCCAATTACTTAATCTGGCATGTAAAACGATGAGTTTTCAACAATACCTAGGATTGTCAATGCAATTCATTCCTGTCATATGAAACAAAATAATGTTTTGCTTACTTACTTTTTCTAGAAAATATAAACAGTCAGCAATTAATAATTGACATTTTTCTTAGAGTTAAGGATATCAAAAAGTTACTGTGTTCTCATTTGTCTCTGCGAGCTGAGCTCCATATGCATTATCGATGTAATAAATTTGAATGTTTCCTCACATTGCTACAGTGTTATCAGCCTTTTTAGAAACACCTGACCTGGCTAATTAAAATATGCCAATCACAATTTTCACTATCAGCACTGGTTTCTTCATGAAAAAGCGGCTACACTAATTACTGCCGAGTAAGAGCCGATTTGCAGTTATTATTTAAAAGTGTTTTGTTTGAGATTTTATTATGAGGCTCTTGGCCTTGGTGGGGGATATTAGGGAAGGACTCTGTATTGATAGGGAACTTTCCCCGCGTTTTGTTTATAAAGCGGCGATTATGGCGGTAAATAGCGCCATCTTCAGTTTGCACTTTGTATGATTTCTCCCCTTCTTTTTTTTAGAACTATGGCTGGTTTCCAAGTTTTCCCAAATGAGGGAGTTTCCCCACACTCTACTGATAAGCGGAAGTAGTAAATAAAAGGTATACAAAATACGGCCGCTTGATGTAAACACAGAGATTAATAGAAAGTTTCTGAGTATTTTGATCGGTCAGTTGTTAAATTAAAGAAATAATTAATTACCAAAGGGGCTTCGGCAGCAGGAATAAAAGAAGATTTTATCATTTAATATTGAGGTAATTATATTTAACAAATTGAATATATTACATTAAATCTTAAACATATAAACTGCTTTATTTTGCAACTGTACAATGTCGACAATGTAGACTGAATAACAGAATGAAAATGATCTTGGAGAAATAAGCCACACTTTCCAGTTAAAATTTTTAAAATATTATGCCTAAATTTATATAGATTTTATTTACGTAGAACTAATAAAAGTGAATTATACAATATGTTTGATATAATCTCTTTTGGTATATTTGTAAATTTATGATGCTTCAAATAAATACAATGTATAATCATAAAGAGTTTATTGCTTCAAATTTGTTCTTTAGTAAATAAAATTCATCTAGTTATATATTTTTTACAGATGGGAGACGTATGACAGAAATTTAGACTTTAAGGGAGAACCCATTCTGCTACCGGGCCATGAGCTCAGTTTTACTTACTTTATTACATGTATAAAAGCTAGTCCAACTAATTGTACTCTTCGACCAGATATTGTGCTATTTTCGTGTCTGGGCAATATCTCGCCTCTACTTATAAGGCTAGAATAAGCGAGATTCTGCCCTAGAACGAAAATATCTCAGAATCAAGCTTTGGCACGTCAATATATTTTGACTACAGGTAGTTCTGATTTCAGAATTTTCAATTGCTTTGCAAATCCTATTACCCATTCCACATATATCAGTTTTGATGCTATGCGCCTGTCTCTGACTACAGGCAACAAGAAAATTACTATTACTATATAAAAGATATCTTATATAGCAAACGGGTGCTGGATAGTAATTTTGTTCTTGATGATCAAGGGGTGATTATGACAATTTTATCATCATTGGCATGGCAAATGTGTGTGACCATAACTTCATTTTCATTACTGCTACTCTCCATTTATTCTTTAATGTTTTGTCTTGTGGAAAATGAAACCCTCCAAACCCATTACAAAGTGGAACACAACAGTAATTCGCCATTTCTAAGACTGCAGTGTTAATCAGTTTACTTTGAAATATAAGCTTTAGCTTATTAATTAGATCAGTTGATTACATACTATGCATTATCCCATTGAAATTCAATGTAAACCAGCTATACACAGAGTTAGCCAGCATACAGGTGTATATACCTCTTATTTGTCAGGGGCACTGCAGAGATAACTCTGCTGGATTATCTAGAAACTCTCCCATTGTACCCTGCAAGAGTCATCTTTAATTAGCGATGGACTCTAATCGTTCTTTGCGTAACCTTGCTTTCTTGCATATAGATTTTGCATCTTGCATCTCTGACATCGGTATACTCAGTACTGATAAAATAAACATAAATGTAATCCGTAATTAAAAACTACAGTACGTACAGTTAAAAAATTAAGAGTTAATTTTGTTTTGTTAATTCTCACCTGTCCCGCACGGCGTTTGGTTTTTGGAATGACCTCTCATCGTCGTTTTCTGTTATTTCCATGCTGGCAGTTCGTAGCTGGCATTTCCGTTTTCCATAGATCCTTCAAAGGAAGAATTTTTGAATAATCAGATTAGTGCATTACAATAAGAATTTCATCACTATATCTATTTGTTATGTTTGTGGTTAAATATATTGTCATCAATTGAAATTAAAGGTCAGAGCAGTGAAAATAAAAGGAAACAATGCCACAGACATTATGATTACTTTTGATTTTGAAATGTATTATTAATAACCGCTCACGTACAAATGTTTGTTTACAAAGATATAATATTCAGGTTAAAGCTTGTTTTAATTCACATCTTTCCTTTTATTTTATACATTGTTGACTGGCGCATGGCGATTATATATCTGTGACTGGCGGGATTTGCAATACATACAAAGATTACTAAGGGGAACAATAATAGGTTGTGGTGTTCAACCGAATTTATGAAATTTAACGGCATATAACCGTTGGACCGCGCGAAGAAAAATGGAAACTGGCGAGGAGCACGATGAGGAGATTGGTACAGCTGTTTCTCATAATTCTGGTAATCCTTTCCATGAACTAGAACAAGATATAAGTGAAGAACAACTTCAAACATGGCAGCAAATGAACCAGCAGGTACGAAAAATCAAAATAATGGTGCAATAAAATAATGGTTCATATTCGTCCTCAAAATCAATCGTGCTCTACACTATTCGCTCCTAAATAAACAATGAAGTATTATATAAAATATATGGATGTGCACGTTAACAAAGATCAGTGAAACTGGGACAGAAAGATGACACAATTTTAGTCCCAGATTAAAATCTTATTAATCTGATATTTTTCATTTTCCATGTTACGTTAGGTCTTAACAGATCTTTGCAAAATCGTGTAGCAAAAAAACTGACATTAGACATCGATTTAGATCTAATGAATTTAAACAATTAAAACAGCGTGTATTTCCATTAATTTTGACCTATTTATGAACAAAACTAAAAAATGAATACCTTTTAACAAAATAATTGAACTGTCACGTCCGAAAAGTCATGATTAAATCCTCAAATTTAATTAAATTCCTTGTACAGCCGATATACAAATGGCCGCCATACAGTGCGCGAAATCTGATTGGCTAATTCAAATGCAAGCGTTTAAATGATTCCAGAAGTTTCTAACGGAATATTTTTTCAACGAAATAATTGCCCATGCACCGTCAGTGTGTTCGAATATATTTTTCCGTTCAAAAAATTGGAATCAATCTGTAAAACGCTTTACTTAACCAGTATGGCCGATGAGCAAAATAGACTGATATTTATATTTTATTTTTAATTGATAATTTCATTGTTTGAAAGTTTTTGTTAATGATAGACCATGCAATTGAAAGAACAGAAGATAAGCTTTTGAATAAAGCTTGAAAGGCAAGTCAACAGACATTTTTTTAATTTTTCAAAATGCTACGCGTTTATGAGCAATAACTATTAGACGTCAGGCTTGACCAACATAAAACTATAACAAGTCTGTAACGTCTAATCTATTGGACTAAACATATAGATGCCTGACTATGCATACTTTAAATGTGATGAAATAAATAATCAGTGTTCCCATTTACTCACACGTGCGTATTTTAAGCATAGATGTCAAAATTGAAAATTCATGTACTGAAATTTAGGCAAGTGCTTAAAAATACGCACAGAAAATTGGAAACTTAATGTATAATTCAAATATCATTCTTGGGAACAATTTCTTAAACAAAAATCACTTAAATTGCTTTGAAAGTGATGAAATGCAAGAAAATTTCCCAATACACAATGAAGTTTACAGATCTCCCACTGGGAATTATTGTCGTAAACTACAAATTTGAAATTTTGTTTTATGATGCCTGTAAGAATAGCCGATGAAAAACAATCTTGAAATATTAAAAAAATAATATATCTTATATAATTGTAATCTACAACAACTGGATATGTGAATGTTTCTGCAGAAAATCAGACAAATTTTCATTTGTCAAATATTTTTGGGATGCCCATTTTATTAATTAAAAAATCAACAAAAAGGAAGCTTTGTTTTGTTCAAAAGTGTGTAGTAACAATTTATATGCTGTTTATAAATTAAAATAACTTAAATAATGTATACTTTAACTGAGATGGAGATATATGCCAGCATGTATACGTTGGTCACAATGAATTTTACCTAAAAGGGGGTGGGGGTGGAGAGAATCTTGAAGAGCTTTAAGAAAACAGCATAATTGTCTGATTTATGGTTTTGGAATTATCCTTTATTTTCATATAATTATTGTACAAATTTATGTACCCTCCGAATTTTTATTTTACCCCCAGTTTTCAAAGGTAAGGGGTAAAAAACCTGTCATTTTTTCAACAGAATTGATTAATTCATGTTCTGGTGTAAATTGGTGATAGATATATTCAGGTGTTAAAATGTCCTGATAATTTTCTTAAATGGTGGTCAAAAATTTTAGCTTGTGAATACAATTAATCATAACTATCATCTGATTAATCTGTTCTGATTGTGTTACTTGACAATTTTTCTGCATTAAAACTTGTAATACCTAAGGCTATTGTAATAGCGAAACAAACATTATGGAATATAAAAGGAAAAAGTAACACAAGTATATATACCAGTAATATTATAAAAGGGGGCTGAGCTGACCTGTGCTGAGTTTGTATAGGGCCGAGTTAGTTTTAGGGCCGAGCTGACGCTGATTCGGGTCAACTATGTTCTGGGATTTTTAAATCAATTCAACAACAGCTCTAAAGTTCAATCATGCTTATATATCCATCTTGACTTGAATTATTTTGCCTTCTATAGCAGGGGCTGTAATAGGGCTGCTTCCTCAAAGAAAAATTATTAAAAATCATGCGGTTTTCCCCAAAAGTGAATTTACATCAAGTTTTTTCTGCCCCTTTTCCAAATATACTGTGTAATTTTTCCCCAAAATTAAGGGCAGGGCTGCTTCCACAACCTGTGAAAAAAAGCCATGGGTTGTTACATCAAGTAGGTACAAAACACCCTGAAATAAGTATAACAATAGGTAAATTTAAAGTAAAATAAAGTAGGAACAATGCCTTATACCGGTGCCTCATATTTCTATGGTACTTACTGTTTAACAAACACAACAAAAGATAGAATAATAAAGTTCAGAAAAAAACCCCCCCACAAAGATAGAATAATAAAGTTCTGAAAAAAAACACAAAGATAGAATAATAAAGTTCTGGAAAAAACACTACATATTGTAGGAAAGACATTTCAAATACATATTAGTTTATTCCATTTAATGTTTACATGCTGCAAACATGCACACACAAACACTCATCTGCAGCCTAAGTGTTAGTTGTTTATAACTATTTACAAGGCAGTTATGTTTTTAACAGTTTCAAAGGCAGAGTTCCAGATAACGTGCGTATCGGCGTATTTTACGCTTCAAAATCAACTCAATACGCACCATATTTCAAATTTCTTGCGTTAATTTACGCATGCTATAAATTAAATACGCAAAGAATAAAAAATCGAAGCGTTTTTGGTGTGTACTTTCATTTTCGAAACAGCTGATTCCGTTTCCGTTTAACATTTGACTGTGTTTCTTTTTTCCGTTTAATACCCGCCCAAATGTTTCCAACTATTTTTCATTCTGTAAACCAGTCAAATTATGTCTTTATCGCATAGGCGCTTCCTAAAATGGGATGCTTGATTTCCTTTATTATTGCAAGCGTTTATTAATAAAGACTTACATCATGGCTGCTTCCAAGCCAAAGCACAGGAAAATTGACAATTTTTTTTAACACGACTGAGTTGCCTGCTAAAACAATTGTAAACCCAATTGTTGAAGACATTTTAGATATTGTATTTAAAGTAAAAAGGGCTCACATAACTGTGAATCGCAATACAACACTTGAAAATTGTTAAAAAAGTTATCCGTGGCTGCAAATTATTGAAGTGCAAATGAAATGTCTGACTTGTCATAAATTTAAAGCTGGCAATGTATGGGCTAATGAAGGTGCAATAAATATACAGAAATCAGCAATTGACAGGTGATAATTTGTAATGTTATAGTTTATGTATTGTCACCGATTTTTGTTGTAAACAATGTAAAATAAAATTTAGAATATGGTAAAAGCCTTAAAATTGAAGTGATTCACGCTGAAGCCTGAATATCAGAGAATGGTGTGTTAATTTTAATGTAATAAACCTGTGATGCAGCAAAAAAAATAAAGTAATTTAATTGTACTCTTTAAATTTATGATATATCTAAATTTACTCTCACATTCTGAAAAGTGGGGGTAATTACCCCCAGTGTCAAAAAATTATCTGGAACTCTGTCAAAGGTAAAAACCATCATTTAATCATGACCTTAGATTTTCAGTATGTCTACAATTATGTCAAGGTCTGCAGGTCAAGATTTCCTCTGCCATTTACCAAATATTTCCCTGGTTGTTTATCGTAGACAGTTACTGTAAAAGGAATGAAAACTTTACATGTATGTGAAATGATGAAATATTTTATTTTTTTTTGGCTTCATCTGAATTAAATAATAATCAGTTGCGTGCTCAACATATCAGTGAAAATACAATAAGAAAGTTAAACTCCTGGCAGGTGCATGAAGTCTTGGAGTCCGTTGAAACTGTAAACGGTATACCTTGGAATTATGAGTAACACGGATATATGAGGCAAGAGTATACATAAATTATTATCCATATCTTATGTAACGATAATGTTCACGTCTAGAACATAATTATCAACTTGTCTAGTGGCTGATCAGTCATTTAAACATAGCAACAGTCCTTACATATCATATGCATAATTATTGAATTAAACGAATTTAACACATTAAAAAGGTCAATATAAAGTGAAATTAAGTAGGAACAATGCATTATACCATTATAACATTTTATACAATACACACTACATCAGATTTAACTTACCATCTGAGCAATGAGTTGAGTACATCAATCTAATAAATTACACCTCCTCCTCTCTATCACACCAGTGAGTGTTAACTGCAAGGTAAAATATTAATGGTGAATAAAAGAGAAAAGTTGACTTGATAGACACAGGTCATTCTGAAACTCTTACTTAATTACAAATTTCACAATCAATGGACTGGACCAAATACTTAATAGAACAGAATTACAATAATGCAATACCTAATATTTACAGCAACAGTCAGGATAAATACATACCAAGTTAAGAAATAAAGAACTTGACCACAAAACATTAATCTTTCCACTTCTCTTCACAATAACAAAGACACAATGACTTCCCACTTAGAAATCACAGTACATAAAAATACCTTAAAATCAGCCATCCATGAACCAATCATTTTATTTCTTAGCAAACTGACCACAGATCATAACCAATAGTGTAATCTCCCTTTGAAAAGTTTCAGACAAGACTGGCAGATTTGTATCCCTTTGGTTAATCATGAAATTGCTAGAAAATTGCACAGTAATGCAAGAGTTTTGTACCTTACACCAAAGCTTTAGTTATTTTTAGGCAATATTCGGTCATATTTCCTATATTAGTATATTAGTTTATTATTTTTCCAATTCACAGGAATCCCATTTGAAAGTTACGAAATAAAAATATTGAATAACAAATTTTAAAATGGCTTTACTGTTATGGTGCTTAAATGTTTGAAGATGCCGTACTAGGCAGTGATTCTTTGTATTCATTTAATCACTGCAAAATTTAAGACATGCATTTTTTCCAAATTTTTAAGGAAAGATTGCTGAAATTCCCATTTCCATGGATATGGATCTTGTTTCCAAAATCCTGGAAAAAGACCCTGCATCATGTCGTCCATTCTTCTACATTTCTACATTGTTTTATTAGTGATAGACATCCTGCAAAAGCTGACAAATGTACTGTTTATAAAAATAACTGAAAATTACTATTTATTACTTGAATATAATATGTCTGTAAAATTGATTAACTGACAATAGTGAGAGAATTGTCATTTCTGATCATTGTGAAATGTACTAGGTTTATGCACTTTAAATTAATTAATTAAATTAATACAAACAACACTTAATTAGATGCAAATGGGATTATTGTGATAAAACTTGTTGTGTAATATGATATACTCTCTAGTCACGTGGGTTTAACTCAGTGTAGATTTGTCTCTCTGATAACAGTTTGATAGAATGCTTTAACATGTAAACATATGCTCTAGTACTTGGAATAAAACTTATATATATTTAACAGTGTTATGGTTATAACTGACCATCGGTCATTCAGATAATAGTTCATGGTGTCAGAAGTAAAAACAGAGAGGCACATGTGCAACAATAGTACAGAAGAAAAACATGGACTTACATTAAATTGTAAACAATGGAAAGGATTTACATTAAATTGTAAAAAAAAGGACTTACATTCAATTGTAAATTAATAAAACACTGTTGATCGGATTAACATTAAATTGAAAATTGCTAGCTGGACTACATTATATTGTGAAGAACTAAAGCATTTATTTAATTTTCGAAGAAATATCAGAAAAATGGCTCAGTTACAACCTCCAGAAAAGTTTGATTTTTCAAGCCCAAATAAATGGAATAACTGGAAACAAAGATTTTCGTTCTACAGAACAGCTTCAAAACTTCATAAAGAAGATGAAGATATAAAAGTCCCTACACTGGTATATACCATGGAAAAAGAAGCTGACAATTTATTAAAATCTTTTGAACTATCAGAATGTAACGAAAAAAAATATGGAACTGTCTTAACAAAATTTGACGAACATTTTAATCCAAAGAAAAATATTATTCACGAACGAGCATAATTCAATAAGAGAAACCAAATGCCAGGTGAAACAGAAGAGACATTTATTAGATCTTTATACAAGTAAATAAGGGATCGAATCGTAGTTGGAATTTTAGATAAAAATTTGTCAGAAAAACTGCAGCTTGAACAAGACCTTACTCTCGAAAAATGCGTAACAATGGTAAGAAACAGGGAATAAGTTAAAAACCAAATTCGATCACAACAGGATGTAGCTGTCAGAGATGAGGTTTGTGGCAGGGCAAAGCCAAAACGAAGTTTGGTACCGCAACCACACGTTTCTCGACAGCAGGATGCGCCGCGGAAATTTTCGGGGACACTATCTAGACAATCAAAGAAAATCTGTAATAAACGGTTTCAAATTGTAATAAATATCATGCACGAGGACATTGTGCATCTGTTGGGAAAGTATGCCGGAAATGTGGACATTATAATCATTTCGCAGTGTGTTGTAAAACTAAATAAGTACATGAACTGTGTGCAAATGACGCATCATCATATTTGGGAACTATTGACTGTGTACCCGATGAACCTTGGACAATAAAACTTCAGGTTAGAGATTTGTTTGTCTTCTTTAAATTAGACACTGGTGCTGATTTGACTGTTAATCCTGAAGGTCTTTATAATACTGTAGGCAAAGCAAAATGGAATAAAACTCTCAGATCTTTACCAGGTAACAAAAAATTGATTTACCGGTTCATTTACACAGACTCTCACACAATGGTAACTTTTCACAAGAAAATATATACATTGTAAGAGACATGGATAGATGTTTATTAGGGAGACCTGCTATAAAGAATCACAATTCAATTCAATTAAATTTGGATGAGATTCAAACCATTGAGAATGTCAAACAGAAGCATCCTAATCTATTTCGCGAGCTAGGGCAATTAGATGGTGAATATCGTATTTCACTGAATGAAAACGCGCAGCCTATGCTTTATCTGTACCAAGGCGCGTGCCTATACCTTTGCTACCGAAAGTTAAATCTGAGCTCGAGCGTATGGAAAAGGCAGGCGTAATTTTTAATGTAGATGAAGGCACAGATTAGTGTGCAGGAATGGTATGTATTCCTAAAAGCGACAATAACGTGCGCATATGTGTTGATTTGACACAGTTGAATAAAAGTGTGCGACATGAAAATTTTATCTGCCGATTATAGAACAAAGCTTAGGTCCTATAACTGGAGCAAAATATTTTTGTGCCCCCACTTTAGTGGCGGGCATTTAGATTTACCCTTGTCCGTCCGTCCGTCCGCACTCACAGGAGAGTAATTATGTTGCTAGAGGGACAATAGGTAACTGTTCTTTCTCTTTGATGTCATTCATTCCGTAATGCTTTTATGTGGCTATTTTCTTTTGTGTGGCTAAAAAGAACAATAGAGAGAACAATAGAGTAGCCACATAATTACTGTCCTGTGAGAACTTCCGTCCGTCCGTCCGTTCTCTTTTGTGTCGCACGTAACTCAAAAAGTATTTGACCTAGAGTCATGAAACTTTACAGGAATGTTGATCAGCATGTGTAGTTGTGCACCTGGGTATTTTCGTCTGGATATTTTTAGTATTTTTAGAGTTATTGCCCTTGACTTAGTAAAATTTTGCAATTTTCAACTTGTGTCGCATGTAACTCAAAAAGTATTTGACCTAGAGTCATGAAACTTTACAGGAATGTTGATCAGCATGTGTAGTTGTGCACCTGGGTATTTTCGTCTGGATATTTTTAGCATTTTTAGAGTTATTGCCCTTGACTTAGTAAAATTTTGCAATTTTCAACTTGTGTCGCATGTAACTCAAAAAGTAATTGACCTAGAGTCATGAAACTTTACAGGAATGTTGATCAGCATGTGTAGTTGTGCACCTGGGTATTTTCGTCTGGATATTTTTAGTATTTTTAGAGTTATTGCCCTTGACTTAGTAAAATTTTGCAATTTTCAACTTGTGTCGCATGTAACTCAAAAAGTATTTGACCTAGAGTCATGAAACTTTACAGGAATGTTGATCAGCATGTGTAGTTGTGCACCTGGGTATTTTTGTCTGGATATTTTTAGTATTTTTAGAGTTATTGCCCTTGACTTAGTAAAATTTTGCAATTTTCAACTTGTGTCGCATGTAACTCAAAAAGTATTTGACATAGAGTCATGAAACTTTACAGGAATGTTGATCAGCATGTGTAGTTGTGCACCTGGGTATTTTTGTCTGGATATTTTTAGTATTTTTAGAGTTATTGCCCTTGACTTAGTAAAATTTTGCAATTTTCAACTTGTGTCGCATGTAACTCAAAAAGTATTTGACATAGAGTCATGAAACTTTACAGGAATGTTGATCAGCATGTGTAGTTGTGCACCTGGGTATTTTTGTCTGGATATTTTTAGTAGTTTTAGAGTTATTGCCCTTGACTTAGTAAAATTTTGCAATTTTCAACTTGTGTCACATGTTACTCAAAAAGGATTTGACATAGAGTCATGAAACTTTACAGGAATGTTGATCAGCATGTGTAGTTGTGCACCTGGGTATTTTCGTCTGAATTTATTAAGTATTTTTAGAGTTATTGCCCTTGACTTAGAAAAGTTTTGCAATTTTCAATTTATGTCGCATGTAACTCAATAAGTATTTGACATAGAGTCATTAAACCTTACGGGAAGGTTGCTCAGCATATTTAGTTTTGCACCTGGGATTTTGCTTGTGGATTTATCAAGTATTTGTAGAGTTATTACCCTTGACTTAGTAAATACCGTTTCATTATGTTGTACATATGCACCTTGGGGTTTGCTCGTGGATTTATTCAGTATTTGTGAAGTTCTTGCCCTTTAATTAGTAAAAGATTTTTAGTTTTCAAAAAATATTTGCTCTAGAGTCATAAGATTGACAGAACAGTGGCGGGGTGGGGGCACCCGTGTCCTATGGACACATTTCTAGTTCAAAATTAGACGCTAATAGTTCATTTTGGCAAATTAAACTTGCTCAAGAAAGTAAATTATTGACTACATTTATCACACCTTTTGGTAGATACGCATTTAATCGCTTACCAATGGGATTATCTAGTAGTTCTGAATATTTTCAAAATTCTGGAAACAAAGTGATCCCTCGGAAGCATTAATCACAACAAAATAACATAAGAATTGCAGACTCGGTTTGATTGAGTCTGTACATGAGGGATAATGAATAAGTGCAACATCCCTCACAACATCCTCAAAAACGGATGTCTCAAATACTTGAGGGCATTGAAGGAGTTCTTTGCCAAACAGATGATGTCCTGATACTCGGACAGACAGAGGCGGAACATGACACTAGACTTAGGACAGTTTTGGACAAACTAGACCAGTGTGATGTAACACTGAATGAAAATAAATGTGTCATAAAGCAAAAACAGGTCAAATTTGTTGGATACTTAGTAGGACAACATGGAATCTCAGAAGACCTGGACAAGGTTAAGGCCATAAGAAATTTATGTCCTCCAAAAGACATACATGGGGTACGTAGTTTGATGGGAATGGTCAATCAGTTTTGGAAATTTTCTCCATCTTTGGCAGCAGACTCAAACCTATAAGAGATCTGCTGAGTCTGAAAAATCAATTTTACTGGAATTCAGACCAACAAGAAGCTTTTGATAAAATCAAGCTTACTTTGACCAATACTCCAGTGTTAGCTCATTATGATCCAAATAGGGTACTGTATAAGTACTTATTTCTGCGGGCTTAATATTCTGCGATTTTGGTTAAAATAAGGTGGTTTAAATTTCTGCGTATCTTATTTCTGCGGTGTCATCATTCTCGCATTGCTGTTTTTAGCTCACCTTTCACAAAGTGACAGGGTGAGCTTTTGTGATCGCTTTTCGTCCGTCGTCCGTCCGTCGTCCGTCCGTCCGTTGTCCGTCCGTAAACTTTTACTTTAAATGACATCTCCTCATAAACCACTAAGCCAATTTCATCCAAACTTCACAGGAATGTTCCTTTGGTGGTCACCTTTAAAAATTGTTCAAAGAATTTAATTCCATGCAGAACTCTGGTTGCCATGGCAACCAAAAGAAAAAACTTAAAATATCTTCTTTTAAAAAACCGAAAGAGCTAGAGCTTAGATATTTGGCATGAAACATCTTCTGGTGAGTGTCTACCAAGATTGTTCAAATAAAAGCCCTGGGGTCAAAATTGGCCCCGCACCAGAGGGTCATTGATTTTCCCTATATGTATATAGTAAAAACTTAAAAAATCTTCTTTTAAAGAACTCAAAGAGCTAGAGCTAAGATATTTAGCATGAAACATGTTCTAATGGGTGTCTACCAAGTTTGTTCAAATAAAAGCCCTGGGGTCAAAATTGGCCCCGCCCCAGGGGGTCATTGATTTTCCCTATATGCATATAGTAAACACTTAAGAAATCTCCTTTTAAAGAACCCAAAGAGCTAGAGCTTAGATATTTGGCATGAAACACCTTCTAGTGAATGTCTACCAAGATTGTTCAAATAAAAGCCCTGGGGTCAAAACTGGCCCCGCCCCAGGGTGTCATTGATTTTCACTATATGCATATAGTAAAAACTTAAAAAATCTATTTTTAAAGAACCCAAAAAGCTAGAGCTAAGATATTTAGCATGAAACATCTTCTAATGAGTGTCTACCAAGTTTGTACAAATAAAAGCCCTGGGGTCAAAATTGGCCTCGCCCCAGGGGAGCATTGATTTTCCCTATATGCATATAGTAAAAATCTTCTTTTAAAGAACTCAAAGAGCTAGAGCTAAGATATTTAGCATGAAACATGTTCTAATGGGTGTCTACCAAGTTTGTTCAAATAAAAGCCTTGGGGTCAAAATTGGCCCTGCCCCAGGGGGTCATTGATTTTCCCTATATGTACATGTATATAGTAAAAACTTAAAAAATCTTCTTTTAAAGAACTCAAAGAGCTAGAGCTAAGATATTTAGCATGAAACATCTTCTAATGAGTGTCTACCAAGTTTGTTCAAATAAAATCCCTGGGGTAAAAATTGGCCCTGCCCCGGGGGTCATTGATTTTCTTATATATGTGTATATCAAAAACTTAAAAAGTATTCTTTGAAAAAAACTAAATAGCTAGAGTTAGGATATTAAGCATGAAACATCTTCTAGTGAGTGTCTACAAAGTTTGTTCAAATAAAAGCCCTGGGATCAAAATTGGCCCTGCCCTGGGGGTCATTGATTTTCCTTATATGTGTATAGGAAAAACTTAAACATCTTTGAAAAAACCCAAATAGCTAGAGTTTCGATATTGAGCATGAAACATGTTCTAGTAAGTGTCTACAAAGTTTGTTCAAATAAACAAATAAAAGCCCTGGGGTCAAAACTGGCCCCGCCCCAGGGGTGTCATTGTTTTTAACTATATGTGTATAGTAAAAACTTAAAAAATCTTCTTTAAAAAAACACAATGAGCTACAGCTTAGATGTTTAGCATGAAACATCTTCTTATGGGTGTCTACCAAGTTTGTTCAAATAAAAGCCCTTGGTTAAAATTGGCCCTGCCGGGGGTAGGGGAGGGCAGATCATTGTTTTTCATTATAAGTGTGTACATCATGAAACGTCTTCTTATAGGTGTCTTCCAAGTTTGTTCAAATAAAAGCCCTGGGGTTTAAACTGGCCCCGCTCCGGGGGCCTACATACAGGTGAGCGACCTTAGGGCCATCATGGCCCTCTTGTTTATTTCTGCGTTTTTACAAAATTAACTGATACAAAAAGACAACATTTCAAGATTTGTTGATGTAACATGTACATTACTATTGGTAAACATGCAGACGACTTATAATGTGTGTTCATCGTAATCACCATGTATTGGTATATAAACGTATATAAAAAAAAATAACAACGTGCAATGACAACAATTAATTGTAATGCTGCATGTGTATAAATATGAAGTGTGAAAACTAAACAATGGTAAAACGCAAGTAGACACAATATATTGTTCAAATACAAAAGGGTATGTTTATTGCACCCGTCAAACTAGAATAGTTTTATTTTAAAATAAACCAAGCTTAGGGTGAGCGAAAATCATACAAACAGAACAAGTAAAGTAACTTTTTTTTAGCTCACCTGTCACAAAGTGACAGGATGAGCTTTTGTGATCGCTTTTCTTCCGGCGTCCGTCCGTCGTCCGTCCGTCCTTAAACTTTTACTTTAAATGACATCTCCTCATAAACCACTAAGCCAATTTCATCCAAACTTCACAGGAATGTTCCTTTGGTGGTCACCTTTAAAAATTGTTCAAAGAATTTAATTCCATGCAGAACTCTGGTTGCCATGGCAACCGAAAGAAAAAACTTTAAATATCTTCTTTTAAAAAACCATAAGAGCTAGACCTTAGATATTTGGCATGAAACATCTTCTAGTGAGTGTCTACCAAATTTGTTCAAATAAAAGCCCTGGGGTCAAAATTGGCCCCGCCCCGGGGGGTCATTGATTTTCCCTATATGCATATAGTAAAAACTTAAAAATCTTCTTTTAAAGAACCCAAAGAGCTAGAGCTAAGATATTTAGCATGAAACATGTTCTAATGGGTGTCTACCAAGTTTGTTCAAATAAAAGCCCTGGGGTCAAAATTGGCCCCGCCCCGGGGGGTCATTGATTTTCCCTATATGCATATAGTAAAAACTTAAAAAATCTTCTTTTAAAGAACTCAAAGAGCTATGGCTAAGATATTGAGCATCAAACATGTTCTAATAGGTGTCTACCAAGTTTGTTCAAATAAAAGCCCTGGGGTCAATATTGGCCCCGCACCAGGGGGTCATTGATTTTCCCTATATGCATATAGTAAAAACTTATAAAATCTTCTTTTAAAGAACCAAAAGAGTTAGAGCTAAGATATTTAGCATGAAAAATGTTCTAATAAGTGTCTACCAAGATTGTTCAAATAAAAGCCCTGGGGTCAAAATTGGCCCCGCCCCAGGGGGTCATTGATTTTCCCTATATGCATATAGTAAAAACTTACAAAATCTTCTTTTAAAGAACTCAAAGAGCTAGAGCTAAGATATTTAGCATGAAACATGTTCTAATGGGTGTCTACCAAGTTTGTTCAAATAAAAGCCCTGGGGTCAAAATTGGCCCCGCCCCGGGGGTCATTGATTTTCCTTATATGTGTATAGCAAAAACTTAAAAAATCTTCTTTGAAAAAACCAAATAGCTAGAGTTAAGATATAAAGCATGAAACATCTTCTAGTAAGTGTCTACAAAGTTTGTTCAAATAAAAGCCCTGGGGTCAAAACTGGCCCGGCCCCAGGGATGTCATTGTTTTTAACTATATGTGTATAGTGAAAACTTTAAAAAAAATCTTCTTTTATAAAGCCCAATGAGCTAGAGCTTAGATGTTTAGCATGAAACATCTTCTTATGGGTGTCTACCAAGTTTGTGCAAATAAAAGCCCTTGGGTTAAATTGACCCTGCAAGGTTCAGAGGTGGGGGGGGGTTGGGGGTTGTTGGGGCCTATATACAGGTGAGCGACCTCAGGGCCATCATGGCCCTCTTGTCTAATATTTTATTTCAGCACGGATACATAAAGAAAAATTCCAATCTACAAAAGCTGATATAGTAATGTAAATATACAATACAAGTAGTTGACATATTCCGACATACATGTAGACATAGCGAAGGCTTAATTTTCTGCGGTTTTTAACCAGGTTTTCCGAAGGAAAAAACTGGTTATTAGATTGAAGTATGTCGGTGGGCGGATGGGCGGGCGGACGGGCAGGCCGGCGGGCGTTAACAATTTCTTCTGTGCGCAACTCCTCCTACATTTCTCAACAGATTTTGACCAAACTTTCACAGAAGCTTTGTCATCAAGTGCTCTGGCGCATATTGCCGGGGTTTTGCGATTGGATAATAATTGGTCTAATTATTGCCCTTTGTTTTTTTCCTTATATAGAATATATAGTGAACAATTTCTTCCGTGCGCAACTCCTCCTATATTTTTCAACATATTTTGACCAAACTTTCACAGAAGCTTTGTCATCAAGTGCCCTTGGGCATAGTGTCGCGGTTTTGCGGTTGGATAATATTTGACCTAATTATGACCCTTTGTTTTTTTTCCTTATATAGAATATATAGTGAACAATTTCTTCTGTGCTGAACTTCTCCTACATTTCTCAATGGATTTTGACCAAACTTTCACAGAAGCTTTGTTATCAAGTGCCCTGGGCATATTGTCGGGTTTTGCGATTGGATAAAATTTGACCTAAATTATGGCCCTTTGTTTTTTTTCCTTATATAGAATATATAGTGAACAATTTCTTCTGTGCTGAACTTCTCCTACATTTCTCAACGGATTTTGACCAAACTTTCACAGAAGCTTTGTTATCAAGTGCCCTGGCGCATATTGCCGGGGTTTTGTGATTGGAATATATTTGACCTAATTAAAGCCCTTTGTTTTTTTTCCTTATACAGAATATAGTGAACAATTTCTTCTGTGCTGAACTCGTCCTACATTTCTCAACGGATTTTGCTCAAACTTTCACAGAAGCTTTGTCATCAAGTGCCCTGGCACATATTGTCGGGGTTTTGTGATTGGATAATTTTTGACCTAATTATGGCCTTTCTTTTTTTTCCTTATACAGAATATATAGTGAACACTTCTTCTGTGGCAATTCCTCCTACATTATTCATGTTTTACATTGCACATAGTTACATTGTTTGTTGCTTGTATTTGTATTTCAAATACAACATATTTATCTACAATGGTGATAATTGAAAACCTGGTTTCATGGCATTGCCATGTTTCTTGTTAAATCTGCGCTGTCGTTATAAACCGCAGAAATAGCAGAAATAAAGTTCCCTCGGAAAAAAGTACTTATACGGTAACTGACATATTCTTCAAAAGATGCTACCGGAAGTGTAGTTCTTCAGAAACAAGACAATGGTGACTTTAAGGCAGTATCATTTGTGTCAAGGGCATTTACACCCACAGAGGTTAGATACAGTGTTCTTGAAAAAAGAAGAACTAGGCGTAGTTACTAGGGCTGAACGTCATAGTGACCTTTTGATTGGAAAACATTTCCATATCAAAACTGATCATAAAGTCTTGTTAGTCTTTAAGGACAAATTTTTCATATGAAGTGTACAAAGGTCTTATTTATAATTATGTTCACTTCAGGAATAATCCCTTATTCCCATCATTCGTATTTTATAAGACTTCAAGTGTTTAATACGTAATGTTCAGTCTAACTTAAAAATATTGTCATATTTAAGTACATTGTTAAATAACTATTTAATAGAGAAATAGAAATATCAATTTTGACAATTAAATTATTTGAATTGTTTCAGAATGTTCATTGTATGTATTTTTTTCCTCTTATAATATAATTCAAATAGATTTGTAAATTATGTTAACTTGACTTAGCACATATTTTACACCTTTAGTTTCAACAAATCATTCATTTGCCAGTGCAAAACTCATCCAAGTTGACTTAGCCTAGTTTTGCGCTAACTTGTTTTCAGGAAAGTCTTTGATTTTCAGTGCAAAACCCATGCTAACTCAAAATATTGCATTTAAACCATTAAGAATTAATTCCACTAGAAAACGACTTATCATATAAGTTTCAAGGCCTTTAGCCTTTATTTAAAAATATTAGAATATTTTAAAGATACATGTAGGGAAAAAAATTAAGACAGTTTTTTCACCCTCCTGTTAAATTTAAAAAAATTGTGTTAGCTGAGTTTTGCGCTGAGCCATCGAAAAGGACTTGAGTGATCTACCGTTAATAAAAATGTACAAATATTAAGGATTCTCCTACTCAATAAGCTTTGTGCCTGGGAAATTGATGTATATTCCTGAGTACTTGTCACATGCTGAATGTGACACGTTCAGACTTGACATTTACTGACTATCAAAATTGTAATGAAACCAATTGTATGTTGACTCAGTTGTCACCAGTCTCCCAGCTACAGAAAAAAGGCTGGAGGAAATTAAATCAAAACAAAAATCTGACTATATGTGCAGCAAATTAATTGAATATACCCATAATGGGTTGCCTAATGCAGAATCGTGTGAAATTGCCAAATTGTATAAACCTTATAGGTCAGAAATTACTGTGAATAAAGGTTTGTTAATGAGAAATGACAGACTTATTTTCAGACAGACATGAGACTAGACATTCTGTCTAGTTTTCATCAACACCAATGCATTTCAAAATCATAAATGTAGAGCAAGGGCAAAAGAATCAGTTTGGTGGATAGGCATATCATTGTGACATACAGCAAATGATTCAGAATTGTGATATTTGTGCAAAATTTCAAAATGACAAAAGAGAACCAATGATATCTACTCCATTTCCTATTAATGATCAACATTATTTTTTGTCCAATCACATTGTAGTATTTTTCAAATTTCTGCTAAGTCTAACTTTAGTTAATGTGTATTATAAACTAAATAAAATTTACTTAATCTGTCGTACAACTGGTCTAACAAATTTCAATAATGCATTATAGCACGGATTTATATTACAGGGATCGGACAGTCCCAGTTAACCCTAAGTAAATGCTTAAATATCTTGTCGTGCACCCGATAAAGGTACATCGATCGATAATTTCCGGCGCCAAGCGTAAATGCCCGTTCGCAACGGATACCTACATTACAAAATACCATATAGCTTTTTCATTTATTATCCGATTTTGGAAATTTAAAGTTTATTTTAAAGAAAAAATACTTGGTTAATTCAAATATCTAATTTATTTTTTAAAGGTACAGTTTATCTTTCCGCAATGACGGTTAAAAAATTAACTTGACGAAATCCGCGGTAAATTTACATTTTTTATATAAAAAGCAGGTATTTGAAATTTATTATTACGGTACCATAATACTTTCAGTTTCAAAACAAGAAAGAGGCCGATGTAAGTTATTCACAGATGATCAAAGATGCAATATTTAAGATTTATTGGGTTATGTAGTCAAATTTATTAACGCACAATTGTTGTACGGGTAATGTATTGCGGCCTTTACACGTGAAAAAAAAAATATTCATTTTTAGTACAAAATATTGCCGAGATTGTCAATATTGCCATATTCATAGAATATTTAAATTTCATTCATCATTTATATCATTATTATTTTTTGTAAATCTGTTTTCAAATGTCGGTGCAGTGAAGTAGATAATCATCGTAACAGTAAAGTTCTCTCGTGTGGCTATCTCGATTCCGGCCTTTTTAATGTCACTCGTATATTTTAATCCGTATATTTTAATTATTCTTTTTATTTGAATGCCTGTAGAAAGATATTTATCATACTTTTTAATGTAACGCTAGAAAAACAATAAAAATCTTTACAGTTTGAGTCAGTATTTTGCGAAATAAAAGTAACTGTTGATTGTTTTTTACACATCGCTTAAATTTCTTTCAAGTTTAATTACTTTTGAAGGGGGTAAGTGATAATTAAAAAACTTTATTTCCAAACTTTCATTACCAGGTTACATGTGATAATTGCAACACTCAATCTTCAAAAACAAATATAATTTGAATGTATATTTTGTATATGCGCGGTCTTTAACTACAGTCCATGGCATATGTGGTAAGAAAATGATTCTGAAGAGGATATATATATATAAATAAAATAATGTAAATCTATTTTCTTTATTAACATTTATAAATGAAATTGAAAATATACAACTAAATTTGTATAGTCCTTTCTCTGAAAAATAATGAAAATAAACATGTGATAAATAAATCATTTGACGTGAATTGTTTAGAATATCAGTTTAGTTTCAGTTTCATATCTATGAAAAAATTATGTTTCAAAATAAAAAATAATATTATAAAACAGCTGTTCTCTATGCCAATAAAAGTTTCTTCCTTGCCAATCTAATGAATGCATCTATATAGGAATGCTTGTCTAGAATGATCTGAAAATATATTTAATACACTTATTAGTAGAATATTTACTATATTTATACTAATATACAGGTAATCAAATAAAAAATGTACAAATCATTTGGAAATAATTCACAGAAATAAAGACACATTTCAAACATGAATTTCTTTAAAAGTTTTTTAGCAATCAAGAATTTTTTTTTTGCAATGCCATCATTAAACCATGTTAAAAATAATTATCTTATTCTGAATCGCGGTAATAATTCGTGCTTGAAGTAAAAGGGCGGCGAAGTGTAGAGAGTATGCCTAAACAATAGGCGAATATTTTTTAAATTAGGTACTTTTTAACTAAGCGTTGCAGCGTTCTATCAGCATATTTTCATATAATAATACTTTAGCGACACAAAATAATACTGTATCAATACATTCATATGTGTATAATTTTTCACAAAGCTGCAATAACACCACATACTCCGGTGAAAATCTGTCATATTTCGTACTCCGCACGTTCCGCCATCTCATTCTGTCCACCTTTATCGATTCCGCGCATGCGCGTGACGGGACTTTAAGCTAAACGAAAGTGTCCGATCCTTGTAATATAAATCCGTGATTATAGGGAGGAGTTAGAGCACAGGTGCTCGTCCAGTCTTGGTGCCCATATAAAAAATGAAGTTCTAAAAAAAAAAATTGAAAAAAAATTTTGAAAAAAAACAAACAAAAAAAACACATCATGATGTTTTTTTTTTTTTCATTTTTTTTTTTTTTTTTTTTTTTTTTTTTTTTTTTTTTTTTTTTTTTTTTTTTCATTTTTTTTTTTTCAAACTTCATTTTTTTATATGGGCACCAAGACTGGACGAGCACCTGTGAGTTAGAGGTGTGGTTTGCACTCTGAATTGTAAAATATATAGGTTAGCAAAACAGTGAATGCCAATGAGGATACAATCAATTGATTTATTACATAGATAATACATGTGAGGCACACAGAGACAAATGATTACATATTCTTTAACTCTAAGAAAATGACTGTTATTAATTGTGACTGTTTTAACTTTATATTTTCTAGAAAAAGTAACCAAACAATTATTTTCTTTCACTTGACAGGAATGAACTGCATTAACAATCTTTGATATTAAGGATACAATGATTACATTTTTTGGCTGGAAAATCATTAAAAATGGACCCCCTCCACTTGTTAACCAAAATTGACACACAGAAAAAAAATGAACTGTTTTTCAAAAGAGCAAATTAATAAAGATTTTAAATGTTAGTGAATAACTTGAATTTATAACGAATTATTTCTAATGTATTTTTCTCACAATTTCCATTTATTTTAAAAGGATGTACACATTTCATCAACTCCATTGTTTTTACCTAATTGCATCGTTTTCCTTCCTCGCTGTTTTTTTTATGCCACCACAGCATCTGCGATGCGGTGGCATATAGCGATTCACCTGTGTGTGCGTGTGTGTGTGTGTTTGTTTGTTTGTGTGTGTGTGTGTTATATAGATTATATAGTGAACTTCAAAAATCTTCTTGTGAAAAACCACTGGTCCAATTTCAACCAAACTTTGCAGGATTGATCCTTGGGTGAAGGGCTTCCAAAGTTGTTCAAAGAATTTCATTCCATGCAGAAATCTGGTTGCCATGGCAACCAAAAGGAATTATAAGAATAAATTTAAAAAATCTTCTTGTAAAGACCCAAAAGGCCTAGAGCTTAGATACTTTGCATAAAGCATTGTCTGGTAGACCTCTACCAAGATTGTTCAAATTATAGCCCTGGGGTCAAAATCGGCCCCGCCCCGGAGGTCATTGATTTTCACTATATGTATATATAGTAAAAACTTAAAATACCTTCTTGTAAAGACCCAAAAGGCCTAGAGCTTTGATATTTTGCATAAGGCATTGTATGGTAGACCCTTACCAAGATTGTTCAAATGATAGCCCTGGGGTCAAAATCGGCCCCGCCCGGGGGTCATTGATTTTTCACTATATGTACATATAGTAAAACCTTAAAATACCTTCTTGTAAAGACCCAAAAGGCCTAGAGTTTAGATATTTTGCATAAGGCATTGTCTGGTAGACTTCTACCCAGATTGTTCAAATGATAGCCCTAGGGTCAAAATCGGCCCCGCCCCGGGGGTCATTGGTTTTCCTTATATGTATATAGTAAAAAAACTTATAGTTAAAACTTTAAAAAAAAATTCTAGCAATTGACAAATGCTAGAGGTTAGATATTTTGCATGAAACATTGTGTAGTAAACCTCTAGCAAGATTGTACAAATTATAGCCCTGGGGTCAAAATTGGCCCCACCCCCAGGGGTCATTGTTTTCACTATGTACATATAGTAAAAAAAAAGACTTCTTGTCTGAAGGTACAAGGCCTAGAGATTTTATATTTGGTATGTAATATCATGGGTCCTCTACTAAAGTTGTTTTAATTATGCCCCTAGTGTTAAAATTGCCCTGCCCCAGAGGCGATAGTTTTCCTTATATGTATAAAGTAAAAACTTGAAAAACTTCTTCTCTGAATTGACAAAGGCTAGAGGTTAAATATATGGCATTAGACTTTGCGAATTGAACCTCTACCAAGATTGTTCAAATTATAGCCCTTGGGTCAAAATTGGTTCCACCCCGGGGGTCATTGATTTTCATTATGTACATATAGTAAAAAAAAAATAAAAAATATTTTTGTCTGAAGGAACAAGGCATAGAGCTTTGATCTTTGCTATATATTATCTATAGGTCCTCTACCAAAGTTGTTCAAATTTTTCCCTTGGTGTCAAAATTGGCCCTGCCCGGGGGCAGTGATTCTCATTATGTAAACAGAAAATAAAACAAATGTTTTCTGAATGGGAGAAAGCTACAGCTTAGATATTTGACTTGAAATGTTGTTTGGTGGACCTGTATCAAGATTGTTTTGAATTAAACCCTTGGGTCAAAATTTTGCCTTGCCCAAGGGGAAAGTAACCTACTTTCTTATCCTTTGATGTACAGCAATGAAATTTTGACCATGTGCACAGTTTAAGTTGTAAAATTGAACTTTGATATCAGGTGATCTAGATTTTGATGATGTGACCTACTTTCTTGTCCTTTGATGTACAGCTATGAAATTTGAACCATGTGCACAGATTAAGATGTAAAGTGAACTTTGATATCAGCTGGATTTAGATTTTAACAAAGTGTCTTACTGTGTTGTCCATTGATAGAGTCATGAAATTTAGGCTGTGTGAAAATATTACCTTCACCACCAAATTCACCAGACTCAAGTGCATTGATATATTCCTACTCTGATCTTTTATTGGATTAACAATAGATTCAACCCCTAATCTGATGATAAGAATTAGATAGGTCAGGGATCTATGCATTATGACAATCTTCAATTGTATAGAAACAAAAAATATCTGTTCCTACACTACTATTTAGTGTTGTATTAATGCGGTGGCATAGCATTTTTCTCAAATGCAATCTTGTTTCAGATATTTTATAGAAACATGATAGTCTTACTGTAGATAAAGGTATAAATTCTGTGACATTTCAGTAAACAAGTGTCTCAAAATCAGTGTGCAGGTGTAATTACTAGATCAGGCAGGCTGAGTAAACCCCCAGATAGATTAAATTTGTAATGTTGTTCTTGATTTAACAAATGATTACATGTTGACAGGATTTAATGATTATTCAATAATGTGTGTTTAAAAACATAATTGATATTTAAATAACATTTCACATTTTTCTCACAGAGTTTAAATTGGTTGTTAAAGGGAAAGACAAGGTTAGAATAAAAACTTGATTTCAGAAAAAGAATACTATAAATAATAAATCTGCAAATTTTCTGCCGCCAAATAATAATATTAAACGAATGATAACAAAATTTAAATCGCTAAATCACCGATTTCTACAAATCAGTAAGCGCGGCCATGTTTGTGTCTTGGCCGTATAAAAACAGGTGCGCGTGATGTCATTTCCCCACATCTTTAGATTCATGATAAATCTAGTTGAATCGTAAGGAAATATTAATATAATAATAAAGTATTGACCAGACAATTTAATTTTCACAGGAGGTGTATAGAGGAGATTTTTTTATGGTTCAAAATACGTAACAATATCAAAAAAATAAAATAAATAAATAAAGAAACGTATGACTAGCCAAAAGTTCTAGCCGTACGTGAAAGTCGAACGTTATAAAATTGTTGATTTTCATGCCTATCATTTGTTGTTTTATTTGTATGAAATATGAATTATTAAATCATTTTTGTTAATTTCAAGCACATGGATCGAATAAAAAATGATCGGAGTGGAATAAATAAATAAAAAGAACATTAGAAAAAAAACGGTGAAATGCAAAAATAATTATATAATTTTCAAAACAGTAGATAAATATCGAACATATAAGCACAGTCAATCAATTAATTAGCCTTAATTAAAACCTATCCAGGGACTAACAATAGAATTTTAGAATGCCTTGCAAACGTTCCTTGATGGACAAACTTCTATACAGTACCGTCGGTAATTGTCGCAATTATCAAGAGCCTAACAACAATCATTTTCAGTGTTTGTTGGGTTTTTTTTCATATTAAAGGTGTCGAAAATTAAACTTAATGAAACAAAAAAGGATTATGATCAAAATTTTGTAAACTATTTCAATTGGTGTAAATGCAAGCAAAGGCTATTTTTTCTCGACATCTTGCGATGACAAAGATCGATATATATAGCGATCAAGGCGATGAATCTCTATAAAGTTAACATCCGAAGACAATTAATGCTGTTTCTAGGTTAAAATCCTCGCTTAAAGTCATAAAATAACATATGCATTTTCGACTTCCATAAAATTTTGAAAAGTGCCGTACGGCTAGCCAATACAGTGTGTCCTTGCTAGTCGTACGTGACTCACGTACGGCTAAAACTTTTGGCTAGCCGTACGGGCCCGTACGCTAGCCACTTCCATTATAAAAACCCTACTAAAACGTGTTCTTAATAGTACATATAATTAAATTTTTGCAGTTCGATTCTGACTTTCAAATTTAAAGGTGTGAACATATGTTATAATTAATGTACACATTTTAAAAATATAAGCAACTCTTTTGAAAAGTAAATTGTTAACATGTCTGTCAACGTATGATGCTGCGCATCGTAATCGTAGCCTAATATTAACTGCAGGCAAAAGTTTTTTTATTGGCTGCTCAAAAATCTAATTTGCATAATTTATTCACACAATTGCTGGTTCTTACTACTTATGTCTAATACTGCGCATTGTCCATTTTAATTGTTCCTAATTTGCACCAAATGTTCCTGTCACACTGTGTACTGACGATTTTTATTGCTCCTTGTATGCCTCTGTGCCGACAGACCTTTTGATCATGCACAATGTTGCCCTGATTGGTTAATCACACTTGTCAAATATTCAAATGACGAAATAGACATCTATTTTTTTACGCTTCGTCACAGTGAACTGAATGACCTTAGGGGGAATTAGGTTCCACACCTGTCAAATTATACTGTAAATTACAGCACGTCATAAAATAGCAACACATTTTTTTTTCAGTTTCCAATAATCATTTTAAATATTAAGTAGATTTATGATTTTTTGTTTTATTGGATTAAATTTACGGTAGTAGAAATGCGTATCTGTCGGGGAAAGGAATTTGCCATGGTAAGTAGATAACGTGGAAAAAAGCTTTAGGGAACTGGATAAACCCGAGAATATGCGTAATTATAGGGGAATAGGCAACCTGTTGCTGTTGGTACCAGTTTTGACTGGGTGCCTAAATAACCTAGCCATACGATATTAGCCTGGCTGCCGATTTTCCTGCGCCATTCTCATTTTTAGCGTCAATGGCGGAAAATCGCGTTCTCAGCAGATCTCTGCATATTGGATTTAGTTAATATTTTACCTGAAAAAAAGATACATGACTGGCGATGTACCCTATTTGGACAGCTTGTCTAGCGAAAATTAAGTACAAAATAAAATGATTTATCGTCAATTTGAAGAAGTTTCTCATAGTACCCAAATTAAATTTATGGTTTATCTTTGAAAATTAAGCAGTCATTGCTAAAATCATGTGGTGGGATCATCAGCAAGCTTGAATATCGGACAAATGATAATTAATGTCGCTGCGTCTTCAAATGATTAATTAAAGCAATTTAGTTCCATATGATGTTTTCATAAATAATATATAATGTACGCAATAAAATTAATAAGTTCTTCATCAAGATATATTTCAGTTGTACCAGCGTGTACACCTATACCGGAAGTGGGTGTAACACGTCACAATCTCGGTCTCGTCTGTCTCGCGAGAATGACAGAACGCCAAAATGGCGGCGCCCATGAACTTATTTCTCAAGTAAAAAATAGTGTCTTAAAACACGAATTTCTCTCTTATAGGGTTGATGTCAATAGGAAAACTGTCATGGTTCCTCTTTTTAAATGATGAATATTTATATTAGACACACATCAATCTATCCATTCCTATTCCTTTAATGAAATATTTGAGGTAATAAATGAATGAACTCACAACCTTTTTAGTAAGGGGGTGTTGTGTAATATGATATACTCTACTGTGACTGAGTCACATGGGTTTACTCAGTGTAGATATTTGTCTCTCTGATAACAGTTTGATAGAATGCTGTAACATGTGAACATATGCTCTAGTACTTAGAATAAAACTTTTATATATTTAACAGTGTTATGGTCATAACTGCCTATAGGTCATTCAGATTATAGTACAAAACTTAGAAAAATCATATGATTATAAAGTCAGTTATTGCATGTGCATGGGTTGCCATGTGATCACATTGCTAATGTGGTCACCTGGTTATTTACATAATTAACTCCTAAATTTGAATTTCTGTTGTCAATTGTTTTTAAATAAATATAAGAACCTATTTCTTTGATACATTTTGAAATTTCTTATCAAGACTGATTTTTTTACATCAAATACTTTTAAAAATCTGTCTCTTAGCTGAATACAATACAGTCTGAAAATTCAAGGGAAACAACCCACCAGCCATTACCTCCCTTTTATACCTAGGTTGGTTCTTTAACGGCTCTGAGTTTATTTCACAGTAAGAAACATTACCAGGGCCAAAAAACCCTTCTTTGTAGAGGCCAAATATAGGCTGCTTCCCCAACCAAACTAGCTTCTTTTTTCCCCAGTTTGGTTCTCAAAATTTCCCAGTCTTTTGAAATTTCGAACAAAATTAAATGATGGTGTTAAATTAAGGTCTTTTACTGCCTTATTAGTATTTCCAAGAAGTTGAAGTGCTTTTTACTTTTCTATTTTGAAGAACTTGTTAAAAGTTTGTGTTAAATTTGAGACCCCTTTTCCCAAAGTAGCCAAAATCATGCATATTTTCCCCAAGAAAAAGGCTGAGGCCCCTTTCTTAAAAATGGTGTTTTGGCCCTGATTACTTTTAAGATAAGATTTGTCAGTGTTATACTGTAAGATAATATCAAAGTTACAACAATTTAAGCAAATTTCAAAACTTTGGCATAGACAGGTCAAGTAAAATGTTATCACTGCATCAATAGAAAAACGTAGTCGGGCTTTCACAGGTCAAACTGCTGCCGGAAAATCTATGAAAATTTACCGGATTGGTCAGTACCAACCCTAGTAGCACATAGCACTGGCATGTATCTCTTTACTGCACAAAATAGATTCTGGAGCTAAAATTATAAAAATCTTAACCGGCTAACAGAGGTCAAACTGCTGGCGGGAATTTGACGTAACTTTACAGGAGTGATGCAGTACTAACCCTGGTTGTGCATATCACCAGCGTGTCCTACTTCTTTGCACAAAGTGGATGCCAGAGCTAAAAATAGAAAAATTTTATCAGGTGTTCGCTAGACTTTGTATATAGCAAATTTATTTTGTAAATCCGATTGGAGGTTGTTAATAGACAAGTAAGATTGCACTAACATATTCTCCCATATTTTACTATTTTGTGTAGGTACGAGGTCTGGTACAGATGTCAGATGATGAAGAAGAGCCTTTGATAGATGATTCACTTCTGGTTACTAATGTGACAGCCGAGAGTCTGGGATTCACCGTTCCTCAAGGAAAACACGATTCTGATCCTGGTCCGGGAACTTCTAAAGCCACAGTTGTACAGACCACTGATAAAACTGGCGCCACCATCCTAACATTTCCTGCCAGTATGGAACTAACATTGCAATACCTGTCTGGTATGAAATTTAACAATTATTTAATGACTCACTGTTTTGCTTTGATACATATTGTATATTATTTAATATTTGTGAGACATGTTTTCAGTCTTTAAAATTAGATAAGTGGTTCCATGTTGGTGTCCAATTATCATCCGATTGATAAATAAGCATATTGTTTGAATTATAAATGTTGACATATCAAGGCTCATTCCCAATGGAAACGAACACCCTTGGGTTGTTGTTTCCCTATCCCGAGTATCCTCTATCTAACCCGTTGATAGATTCTATTAGTCTATTTGGTGTTTTGTAATATTGGTATTGAAATCCCTTTAAGTTCCAAAATCAAAGCAAGGCAGATTTATTACCCAAAATTAATTTCAGGTTAAGGATCAGCATACATTGTGTGGCTTTTAACAGGTATTGTATATAATGTAACACATTTCAAAAAATGACTTCATAAATCAGTAATAAACATTTTCTGTTTGAAACTGTAACATCACAAGTCTGATTAGATACGTTAAGGTGAAAGTTTTTGTTTATTTCAGGTAAGATATCATTTTTGGAGTTTAGTGAGCAAATGGAGAAAGAGAACCAGGTACCTGATGCAGTCACTGACACAGGGTTGGAGGATGTACAGGGAATTGAAGATGTGATGGACACGGGGGAGTTTTCTAAAGATGATCAGGATAAAGATAAAAGTAAATATGTATAAAATATTTATGTATTTTTGAAATATTGAAGATGAAAATAAAAAGGTAAATGTTGAATATTTTTAGCTCACCTGTCACAAAGTGACAGGGTGAGCTTTTGTGATCGCTTTTCGTCCGGCGTCCGGCGTCCGTCCGTCGTCCAGCGTCCCTAAACTTTTACTTTAAATGACATCTCCTCATAAACCACTAAGCCAATTTCATCCAAACTTCACAGGAATGTTCCTTTGGTGGTCACCTTTGAAAATTGTTCAAAGAATTTAATTCCATGCAGAACTCTGGTTGCCATGGCAACCAAAAGAAAAAACTTTAAATATCTTCTTCTAAAAAACCCAAAGAGCTAGAGCTTAGATATTTGGCATGAAACATCTTCTAGTGAGTGCCTACCAAGTTTGTTCAAGTAAAAGCCCTGGTGTCAAAATTGGCCCCGCCCCAGGGGGTCATTGATTTTCCCTATATGCATATAGTAAAAACTTAAAAAATCTTCTTTTAAAGAACCCAAAGAGCTAGAGCTAAGATATTTAGCATGAAACATCTTCTAATGGGTGTATACCAAGTTTGTTCAAATAAAAGCCCTGGGGTCAAAATTGGCCCCGCCCCAGGGGGTCATTTATTTTCCCTATATGCATATAGTAAAAACTTAAAAAAATCTTCTTTTAAAGAACCAAAAGAGCTAGAGCTAAGATATTTAGCATGAAACATCTTCTAATGGATGTCTACCAAGTTTGTTCAAATAAAAGCCTTGTTGTCAAAATTGGCCCGTCCCCAGGGGATCATTGATTTTCCCTATATACATATAGTAAAAACTTAAAAATATCTTCTTTTAAAAAACCAATAGAGCTAGAGCTAAGATATTTAGCATGAAACATCTTCTAATGGATATCTACCAAGATTGTTCAAATAAAAGCCCTGGGGTCAAAGTTTGGCCCCACCCCAGGGGGTCATTGATTTTCCATTTATACATATAGTAAAAACTTTAAAAAATCTTTTTTTAAAGAACCCAAAGAGCTAGAGCTTAGATATTTAGCATGAAACATCTTCTAATGGGTGTCTACCAAGTTTGTTCAAATAAAACCCCTGGGGTAAAAATTTGCCCGGCCCTGGGGGTCATTGATTTTCCAAATTTCCTTATATGTGTATTGGAAAAACTTAAAAAATCTTCTTTGGAAAAAACCAAATAGCTAAGAGTTTAGATATTAAGCATGAAACATCTTCTAGTGATTGTCTACAAAGTTTGTTCAAATAAAAGCCCTGGGGTCAAAATTGGCCCCACCCGGAGGTCATTCATTTTCCCTATACAGTCAATCTTGCCCATGCGACCACGTGTATTAAGCGGTCATTTGTACTAAACGACCATTTTGAAATCCTCCCGTCGATAATCCCTATATAATTGCGTTGTGCTCAACGACTTTTGTCTTACGCGACCAGCGGCCATTCAAAGGCGGCAAATTTATTGATCTTTTTTGCTTTAAGCGACCGTAAAATAATAATATATCACAAATTGTCACTAATTTGTATAATAAAGGTCGACATACAATAGGTGCGAACGTCTGTAAACAAGTGCTAATTGCCATCCGCTTAAAAACTGTAAAGTAATAACCATGCATTATCGACTAATTAAAACCGCCTTCAATGACCGCATGCAGCCAATCACGATTAAGCTTTCTATTTACGGTTAGCGTGAAGGACCGCCTTTTTTCCTCTGCTCTGTGTGATTTAACCTTGTGTAGACTTTTATGTCAGCATATTCTTTTTACATCTTAACATATTGTCGGTGTTGTACAAATTAATAATACGTCGTATAAAAATTGGATTATTTTGTGAACAGTGATAAATAGCTAACATTTGGATTATTTACTGTAAAATAATGTCGAAACGTAAAGTGCTGACTTTGGACGAACGCGTCCGTGTATTGGAACTGTCAAAAAATAAAAGTGCTCGAAAAATAGCCGATGAACTAGGTGTTGGGAAAACACAAATACAAAACATTCTGAAAAGAAAGGCGGAAGTATTGGAGGATGTGGAAAATAACGTTTCTGGGCACCGAAAACGTCCGAGACACACAACTGGAAATGAGGACATAAATGACCTTGTGTTCAAATGGTTTACAGATGTAACCGCCAGAAGAATGCCTGTGTCTGGTCCGCTTCTGCAGGCACAAGCTCTAAGATTTGCTCAAGAGTTGGGTGTTGAAACATTCAAAGCATCAACTGGGTGGTTAGCGTCTTTCCTTAAGAGAAATAATATTGTGTTAGGGACTATGTCTGGTGAAAGGGGAGATGTTGACAATGATGTTGTGAATGACTGGAAGTCAAAGCTACCAAATATCTGTGCTGGATACCATCCAAAAGACATATTCAACATGGACGAAACAGGGTTATTCTACAGAGATACAACCAGGAAGTCCTACCATTTGAAAGGTAAAACAAAAAATATATCTACTAAGCAATTATTTTAGCAGGTCTAAAATTATTATCTTAGAAAAAGAAGAAAAAAATTATCAAACTTTATCTATACCACACTCCTCCCAACTTTATATCTAAAATAAGAGTTAAAATGTCTCGGACACTGATAATGTATTTGAAAAAAGCTAAACCATTATTCAACCTACATAGATGAAATTTCCATCCATATTTAAATCTTAAAAGTTCTACATAACTAAATCTGCGATTAAATCAAATGCACAACACTGATCATTTTTACCTATTTTTCACACTAAATTTAAAAAAGTTATAAAATCAAATTCCAATCACATGTAAAAAATTTTATTGCTGTATGTCTTTATGCATTAATTATTAATTGCAGGAGATGAGCTAGCCGGTGGGAAGCGCTCTAAAGAGAGAATAACGGTAGCATTGTGTGCTTCCATGTCTGGTGAAAAGCTTAAGCCTCTAGTGATAGGCAAGTCCGCCAAACCGAGATGTTTCAGCAGGATAAAACCAGAAAGACTCCCAGTTACATATAGAAACAATAAGAAGGCATGGATGACTTCCGAGCTCATGATAGACTGGCTAAAATCGGTTGATCGTCAGATGAAAAGGTCAGGTCGTCACATTCTCATGTTCTTGGATAATGCTCCAGCTCATCCCAAGGTGACTTTAGACAATATCAAGTTAGTATTTCTTCCTGCTAATACTACGTCTGTTGCTCAGCCCATGGACCAAGGGATTATTCAAACCCTCAAACTGAAATACCGTAGTCGTCAGCTTAAATACATTCTAAGTCAAATGGAACATAGTGATAAAGTAGGTTCCACAATTCTTAGGGAGATATCAATTCTTGACGCAATCTACTGGATAAACGGGTCGTGGAAAGAAGTTGAAGCTTCTACTATTCAGAAGTGTTTCGCAAAATGTGGTTTCACTCAATTCAATGTGCAGGTAGATAATATTGACTGTGATGATAAAAGTGATAATGATGATGATGATGATGAGGTGCCACTTGCAGTTCTAAGACTGAGCAATGAGTTGTTTGGATGTACATTTAGTGACTTAGTGGACATTGATAAAGCAGTTCCAACATTTGACTTAAACACTGTTAACTGGGATAGGAATGCACGGGATATGATAAAAGAAATCAGAGACAGTAATAATGATGATGATGATGATGATGATGACAATGATGATATTCAAGAGACAGGTGCTATTATTAGTATGAGTGATGCAAATGAGATGTTGTATAAATTGAAAGAATTAGCATTGAGCAAAGGTCAAGACAAATGGCTCGAAAGCATAATGACTTTACAGGACAGTTTTGTGAGTTGTAGAGCTGAGGTTGATACAAAGCAATCAAAGATTAGTGACTTTTTCAAGTAAAGAGATGGTTACCATGAACTGTATTAAAAGTTAGAAATAAAGGATAGTGCTACATTAATCACAATTCCAATGTAGCAAATGTAATTTTTGTAGAAAAAAAGTTATTATTGTAGCTTTATTGCTTGATGTTGTTGACTCATTAAAACAGATTATTAAAATAAAGTAATAAATTTATTAATTCATATCATATCTTTTATATGTAAATGTCTTAATTTTCAAAGAATGTTGGAATATATGATGAAATAAAAATATTAAACTTTTAAACTGTTTCATTTCCTGGTTATGTTTTATTGATATTAGTTCATGCTATGACCCGTGAAAAATTGGTTGGAAAACCTAGTTTTGCATTAAGAGACCGTTTTATTAAGAGACCACTTTTGACCTCACCCTTGAGCGGTCTCTTAATACAAGATTGACTGTATGTGTAAAACTATAGCAAAAATTGAAAAATCTTCTTTGAAAATTTCAAATAGCAAAGGTTTGGATATTAAGCACGAAGCATCTTCTAGTGAGTGTCTTCAAGGTTTGTTCAAATAAAAGCCCTGGAGTCAAAATTGGCCCCGCCCCGGTGTCCATTGATTTTCCTTATACGAGTATAGCAAAAACTTAAAAATCTTCTTTTAAAAAACCCGAATAGCTATAGTTAAGATATTAAGCATGAAACATTTTCTAGTAAGTGTCTACAAAGATTGTTCAAATAAAAGCCCTGGGGTCAAAACTGGCCCTGCCCCAGGTGTGTCATTGTTTTTAACTATATGTGTAAAGAAAAAACTTTAAAAAAATCTTCTTTTAAAAATCCCAACGTGCTAGACCTTAGATGTTTAGCATGAAACATCTTCTAATGGTTGTCTACAAAGTTTGTTCAAATAAAAGCCCCGGGCTTTAAACTGGCCCTGCTCCGGGGGCCTATGTACAGGTGAGCGACTTCAGGGCCATCATGGCCCTCTTGTTTACTAAGTTTTATTGTAATATTTGCATTGTTAAGGTGTGCAGTGCTTTGTTATAAGATAGGAATATTGACCAAAATGTCTTCTTGCATCAAACAAATGTATCAGTTTTTTTTCAAACCAGTCATGTGTCCTGTTAACATACAAGGAGGATTTCTTAGCAAGATAAATGTCGGACTTGCACAAATAATAATACATTATAAAGGTATATTATGAAGGGCTTACTTTTATCATGTATTGACAACTATAAATATACCAAATTAGAATGAAAAAAAGCAATGATATGTGTATAACAAGTTTCTTATATACCTAGAAAGGCAAACGAAAAGTTTCTATTTTAAAGTTTCTAAAAGTCAAGTAAATGACCAAAGCAAAAAAATGATGTTATTTAACTTAGAAAGTGTGTTTGTGTATGGGATAAGCATAAGTAACTAATTGTCATGTGTATAAACAAAACAAATTAGTAACTGGTAAGTGTTGGAGGAAGATGTAGTGTAAATGAATTGAAAGAACCTGGTGATTTTATCAGTGCATGTATTTTTATTGGCAGTACAATGTATATGCCTGATATTTATTTTAGTAATAGTGTATGTTTACACATTCATGTAAGGAATAAAATGATATATCCAAGACAATACATGATACCAAAAAAAAAAAAAAATCACAAACAATTAAATAGAAGAGGCAATCATGTGTTACATATATGAGATTTATTTTATTTTCCTCTTGCAGAACAAAAGCAACCTTATAAGAGACGACCAGGAAAGGTAAAATTTTATATATATTATAAGAGTACAATGAAGATGTTTTAGTGAAAAAACTTGGGTTAATTATTTTTCCCTTTAAGTTTCTGATTCCAGATTGTTCCTTGTCTAAATCATTTAAATGATTATTTGAAAAAGAAATTCAATTTGCTTAAACTAAACATATTTTTAGAAACAAAAATAAATAAAAAATAAATAAATAAAATCACAAGGTGGTAAAGTTTGCCTTCTTCAATCTCACCACTGTAAGTTTGTGAACCTAATCAGGGACTTAAGAGGCTTGTAATTTATCAGCTTTAAGAAAATTGAAGTAATTAACCCACTGAAATTTTCTATGGGTTAAGGAAACACCAAACGGGCTTTTTGGGAGAATAACCTACATATGTGTCATAGGTTGTGCATTGACTGTTAAAACATCACATATCCCCATCAGTATGTCATCATCACCATCAGCTTGTCATAATCAACAGCAACTTCTGATTATGTAAACCAGTATGTCATAATTATCACCAGTTTTTCATCATCATTACAAACATGCAGCAATTTGACAATGATAAGATGATATTTTACTTTTCTAGAAGCGGAAAAAGAAATGGGATCTACCTAGTCATTTAGAGAATATGATGGGTGAAGTGAATATGATATTTGCTCAAGGAAAACATGAGGAAGCTATCAACCAGTGTCTAGAAATTATCAGACTTGGTAAAGTTCTATTTTATACTGTTGCAGTCAAGTGTTGAGGGATTAAGGGGAAATCTCTTTTGATAGAGAACTGATCTTGCTTCTGCACTTGTTATCTTGTTTGCTTTGAGATGTTTCTATAAAATTGTTTTGTTTGTATATTTCATTCTATTGTTCTGGTTCTGAAGAATGAAATAGAATGAATTGTAACAATAATAATAGAATTTAATTAAAGTAATAGGTCTTTAACATGAATGAAATTTTATAAACTTGCAAAATACCAAATGGTGAAATCTGTAATATTAAAATAATGTTGTTGTAAATTTTGTATGTATTTTTTTCAGCTCCAAATGCAAACAAGCCATTTCAGACATTAGGAATGATATACGAAGATATGGGAGATATGCAGAAAGCATTACAGGTGTGTTTGAAATTTTCTTACATCTACCTTGTTAGTGTCAATATCCAAGTTTTTATACGCCCGTTTGAAAAACGGGACGTATTATGGGAACGCCCCTGGCGGGCGGGCGGTCGGGCGTATGGACGAGCGGGCGGGCGGCGTCCAATTTTGTCCAGAGCATATCTCTTACATGTATGGAGAGATTTTAATGAAACTTCATAGAAATGTTCACCACTATGAGAAGCTGTGTCGCGCACATGAACCAGGTCTCTAGGTTAAAGGTTAAGGTCACTCTTAGAGGTCATTGAAAAATGCTTGTCCGGAGCAAAACTTCCACATGTATAGAGGGATTTCAATATTACTTGGCACAAATGTTCACTGTGAGGCGGAGTGTCGCGCGCAAGATTCAGGTCCTTGCGGCCAAGGTCAAGGTCACACATAGAGGTCAAAATTCAGATAAAAATATGAAGATGTGTATATGGACCATTTAGTCATCATTTATTGAGGGATTGTAACACAAATGGTCATTATCAAGACTATGGCTGTGATACATATAATTTAGGTCAATATATACAAGGTCGAGGTCACTAAAGATGATGAAATATCCAGATTTTGTCCGGAGCATATCTCCTACATGCATGGAGGGATTTTAATGAAATTTCATAGAAATGTTCACCATTATGAGAAGCCATGTCATGCACATGAACTAGGTCTCTAGGTCAAAGGTCAAAGTCACACTTAGAGCTCATTGAAAAACGCTTGTCCGGAGCAAAACTTCCACATGCATAGAGGGATTTCAATATAACTTGGCACAAATGTTCACCATTGTGAGGCGGAGTGTCGCGCACAAAATTCAGGTCCCTGCAGCCAAAGTCAAGGTCACACATAGAGGTCAAAGTTTAGATAAAAATATGTAGATGTGTATAGGGACGATTTAATCATCATTTATTGAGGGATTGTAACACAACTGGTCATTATCATGACTACGGTTGTGACACATGTACTTTAGGTCAATATATGCAAGGTCAAGGTCACTAAAGATGGTGAAATATCCAGATTTTGTCTGGAGCATATCTCCTACATGTATGGAAGAATTTTTATAATACTTTATGGAATTGTTCACTCCATGCATGATCCAGGTCTCCAGGTCAAAGGTCAAGGTCACACTTAGAGCTCATTGAAAAACGCTTGTCCGGAGCAAAACTTCTACATTCATAGGGGGATTTCAATATACCTTGGCACAAATGTTCACCATTGTGAGGCTGAGTGCCGCAACCAAAGTCAAGGTTACACATAGAGGTCAAAGTTCAGATAAAAATTTGAAGATGTGTATAGGGACCATTTAGTCACCATTTATTGATGGATTGTAGCACAAATGGTAACTATCATGACTACAGGTTTGACACATTTAATTTAGGTTAATATTTGCAAGGTCAAGGTCACTGGAGATGATTAAATATCCAGATGTTGTCCGGAGCATATTTTCTACATGCATGGAGGAATTTTAATGTTACTTTATAGAATTGTTCACCACCATGAGATGTAGTGCCCTGCACATGAACCAAGTCTCTAGGTCAAAGGTGAAGGTCACAGAGCTCATAGAAAAACGCTTGGCTGGAGCAAAACTTCTACATGCATAGAGGGATTTCAATATAATTTGGCACAAATGTTCATTGTGAGGCTGAGTGCTGTGCATAAAATTCAGGTCCCTGCCACCAAGGTCAAGGTCACACATCCTGTGCATATCTTCCCTACTGATTTGTTTTAAGGTTCATTTAACAACACAGTGCCAAGAATAAAAACTTGCTTGCTAGATAACACTTATCCATAATGCCCCCATCTCCATCTAAAGCTTTCGTAAACGGGCGTATTTAGTGACTATTGCACCCATGTTAATGTCTATGTTAATGTTACTAGGAATGTGGAGGAGGTGGTCCATTTGGATATAGGGTTGTTATTTGTTAAAGGATATTTAAAACCAAAGTAATGGGTGCAAGTCAGTCCACTAGCCTGGGTTCCAGTCTGTCTATTTTTTATGTGCTTCTGTTCGGCAAATCGACAGCCTGGGGAAATACGATTTTCGATCAAAGCGCCACCTAGTATACACCCCAAAAATTACGGGTGTTATTAAAGAACGATAATTCATGCAAGAACAAACTAGTTTCTAAAAATAGAAACGGAATTTCCACGAAGTGATCCGAAGTGATCCGAAGCTCAACGAACAGTTACGGAGCCTCGCTTTCAAAACACCATTTCCGATTAAAAACTATCACTCGTTGACAAAGTTTATTGCATGATAAGTGAATTTGATCAACAGGTGTGATTAGTTAAAGAAGATAAAGTGTGTGAGCATCAGATAATTGTGCTGGACTCAATTTATAATGGTAAATGGCGTCAAATTTTCAACATTTATCATCTTCGCCTCGATTTCGATTTAATCATGTTATTTGTTGGTCACGTGCTAATCGGTCTATTAATAGGATTATCTTTAGTCGATTATTACATGGGAAACCCCGCAGGTTTCCCCAGGCGTTGATACTATCAAAACCAGAGATGTTGAGTTATCTATGACAATCGAGTATGAAATAGCACTTAAGTTATGAATAAATAAAAAAATATCAACGCCTGAATCCCAGGCTACAGTCCACTTATTTCAGGCGTGTTATTAAGGGGTCACTGGTCTGATCCTTGGGTTGGGGTAAATTTTTCTGTGCTGGTTGATCTTGCATATTAAGTCTAATGGTCATTTGTTTCTAATGTCTGATTCAGATTATCATGTTAGATTAGTAGTTGATCACTTGCGGATAAATAAGTATTTACTTATTACATTTGCTTACACTATGTCACTTCTGACCATGAACAAGTTTGATGAAATCTAACATTATTAGTTATATTTATTATTGGTGTTATGTAATATTGATTTACATAAATCAATACTGCTAGGGATGTGACTGTTAAATGTTAAAAATTAACAAAACAAGCTTTCAGAATATACCCTTGCAGATAATTTTTCGTTATTATTAAAATTTGATATTTATATCTTTATATTTTCAGTATTCATTGATAGCAGCATATCTAGCTCCGTATGATAGTGAGGAATGGGCAAAACTGGCAGAAATGTGTCTTGAACAGAATGATATTGGCCAGGCAACGAAGTGTTATACTCAGGGTAAGTAACTCTTGCATGGTATCTGATATTTTTACCAGACCATTGATCACTATATAGCCTTAGTATAAACATGTTGCTTTAGTCTATCTTCTTTAATCAGTAATTAATAACAAGATATAACATTCAAGCCAAAATATCAACAGAAAAATAAGAATAAAAAAATTGGTTACAGAAAATGATTGTAGGTGTAGATGTAATGAATGAGAGCTGTTGAATTTAATTTACATCAGTATTTGGAAGAAGAAAACTTTATATGTAGCATGTTTTCTGAAGATATGACAAATTGTATTCTATCTTGTAAATACTGACCATATGTGTTTATCACTGGATATATATTTTCTGAATATTTTGAAATTACAAAGTATATATATATATATATGTGTGTGTTTGATTTATGTGTAGCAATCAATGCAAATGGAGAGAACAAGATTGACTGTATCTGGGAGAGAGCCAGGTTGTACGAGACGTTGAAAGAACACAAGAAAGCTCTTGATGGATATCTGATGTTGCTGCCTTTATTACCAAAATCTGACTCCGAGAGGTACCTGAAGTTAGCATGGGGCATCACCAGGGTACGTCTTGTTTTTTATGTTTTCTGTATGGGACACTGTATGTCTTTTATGTTTAAGTCAACACATGTATGATCTTATCATTTCTTAGATTAACAAGTTATTTTTTAATGTAAAGTATTTTTCTTTGTTTTGTGCATATGTGCATTTTGCTTAGCTTGCTCCAACTTAAATTATTAAATCACCAAACTTTACAGAAATGATCTGATGCAAGTCGATGTAAGTCATACTTGTATTATATAGAATTTCATTGATTTCAGAGTTTTTATGAGCAAGGAGAGAAAAAGCGTGCAATAGATACAATGATGAAGGCATTTACAGACCATCCAGATCATATAACATCTGAAGGTATTGTCCTGTTGACTCATGCATGACCAGTATAGCTTAGTGTTTAATGCCACATTCACTGACCAGCAATGAATGTTGATAAAATAAGATGTTCTTAATTTTTTTTCATGAGAGACATATTTAAGCTAACATTAAGATAGTGAATCTACCCAGAGAGAGATACATAGGGAGAGTTTCATCTGGGAACTTGTTGTATTACCGCGACAGTAACAATGTTACTAAATGTTACTAAAACTCAATAGAATTTATTTACCAAACTGCGAGAAATTAGTGAAAAATTATGCCTGATAGATATGATAGATAGAATGGCATGTGAAATGAAGTTTCTTCAACTGCACTGAAGAATACATAGTATTTAGTTGTGAGTAATATCATCTATCTTTAATTGATTGATCTCTTTTGCATAAAGTAGTCATTAAATCAAACCTTTGAGCTGACAAAAAAAACCCCAAAAAAACAGACAACACAACATCAACACCTCATCCAAAAATGCATGTAATTGGGCAATATATTATGTTTAAATTTCAGATGTGAATTTATTGTTGGAGATTTTGATACAAGAAAAGAAGTATCTGGAAAGTCTAAAGGTAAGTACTTGCTTTCATTGTAATTTTTGCTACAATTTTATTGAAAACTTGCATAATAATTAATGTATCTGTTGTTTGAGAAAATATGAATTACAATGGAATGGTGCAAATATGAAGTAAACTAAATTTAAACACTGAAAACAAATAGACAAAATCTATTTGTATGTGATACTGGGTTAAAAATGATGATTAGGATAAAAATTTCAAAAACATGAAGGGGATCATGTCCACCCATGGAGGGGATTTTGTCCTGGTATGCAAAGGGGATTTTGTCCTAAGGGGATTATGTCCGTACACCAAATTTCATATTTAAGTCCTTAAAAAGTAGTAAAAAACTACTTACTGTTTTATATACTAGTAATGTTTCTGTTGACACTTTATTAAGACATTAACCAATGAACAGAAAGCAGGATTGTTTTTCATTACCAGATGTTAAAGACCTCCATACTTGACTAGCTCAGATTGTTTTTTACAAACAAGTTTTGTAAATTTTGATACAGATATATTTATTTTGTAGATATTTGTAGAGCATTGCGGTGTCAGTTTCACATTTCCAGGAGAGAAAAAATGGTCAAATACACACAACTTGCCTATAAAAGAGGTCAAGGAAAGTATACCAACAAGGTAAAGATTTTATTATGCTCCCCGAAAAATTTCGGGGGAGCATATAGTCTGCGCCTTGTCCGTCTGTCCGTCCGTCCGTCCGTCCGTCTGTCCGTCCGTTGTCTTGTCCGGAGCATAACTTTAAAACCCTTGGAGATAATTTGTTGAAACTTCATACAGTGGTAGAGGGCATCGAGGGGGAGTGCAGTGTCAAAGAACCATAACTCTATTTTGCCCAGTTTTTGAATTATCTCCCCTTATAGAAAAATCTTGTCCGGGGCATAACTCTAAAACTATAAGAGATATCAACATGAATCTTTGTAGGTGAATAGATCTCAATGGGTAGATGTGCAGTGCATAAGAACAATAACTTTTTTCATCCTAATTTTGGAGTTATTGCCCTTTGTTAATTTTAATACTTTGAACTTTGTCCGGAACATAACTTGAAAAGCCTTGGAGATAATATGTTGAAACTTCATACAGTGGTAGAGGGCATCGAGGGGGAGTGCAGTGTCAAAGAACCATAACTCTATTTTGCTCGGTTTTTGAATTATCTCCCCTTATAGAAAAATCTTGTCCGGGGCATAACTCTAAAACTATAAGAGATATCAACATGAAACTTTGTAGGTGAATAGATCTCAATGCGTAGATGTGCAGTGCATAAAAACAATAACTCTTTTTGTCCTAATTTTGGAGTTATTGCCCTTTGTTTATTTTTATACTTTGAACTTGAACTTTGTCCGGAACATAACTTGAAAACTCTTGGAGATAATTTGTTGAAACTTCATACAGTGGTTAGGGGCATCGAGGGGGAGTGCAGTGTCAAAGAACCATAACTCTATTTTCTATTTTGGTTTTTGAATTATCTCCCCTTATAGAAAAATCTTGTCCGGGGCATAACTCTTAAACTATAAGAGATATCAACATGAAACATTGTAGGTAGATAGATCTCATTGAGTAGAGGTGCAGTGCAAAAGAACCATAACTCTGTTAAGCCTTATTTTTGAATAATCTCCCCTTTTAGAAAAATCTTGTCCAGGACATAGCTGTAAAACTATAAGAGATATCAACATGAAACTTTGTAGGTAGGTAAATCTCAATGGGTAGATGTGCAGTGCACAAGATTCATAACTCTACCTTGCCTAATTCTGGAGTTATTGCCCTTTGTTTATTTTTACTTTTTAGCTCGACTTTTCTATGAAAAGGGGAGCTATCCTACTCGCCCCGGCGTCGGCGTCGGCGTTGGCGTCACACCTTGGTTAAGTTTTTCGTACCACCCCACTTTATTTCAGAAGTATTACAAGTATGGCTTTGAAACTTACCATACTTGTTCACCATCATAACCTCCATCTACAGACAAGAGTACATAACTCTGTCAAGGTTTTTGACAGAATTATGGCCCTTTTTTGACTTAGAAAGTGTATTGAGCTTGGTTAAGTTTTTTGTACCACCTCACTTTATTTCAAAACCATTGGAGGTATTGCTTTGAAACTGACCATACTTGTTTACCATCACGACCTTCATCAACAGACAAGAGGACATAACTCTGTCAAGGTTTTTGACAGAATTATGCCCCTTTTTGACTTAGAAAATACATTGAATATGGGTAAAATCCACTTATTGCCTTAACCCTTTGAGATATTGCTTTGAAACTTTTAATGCTATTTCACATCATTACCCCCATCTGTACGCAAGAGAAGGTAACTCTGTCAAGGATTTGTTTTAAAAATTAAGGCCTTTTATCGACTTAGAATCTTGGTTAAGTTTTTAGTACCAGTCCACTTTTTGACTGAACTGTTTGAGATATTAATTTGAAAGTTGGGATACTTGTTTACAATCATGATTCCCAAACATGTCCAGGAGAAGGTAATTCTGTCAAAGATTTTATTTGAATTATGGCCCTTAACTGTCAATGTTTTGTATTATAGGCAAGCACTAAAAAACTTAAAAAATCTAAAAAAATTCATTCCTATCCACTGAACCTGCAGTGTTCAAGGGTATCACACAATTCAGTAAAATAATTCTTCACTAAATATCTTAATGCTCATGGCCATTGTTCACTTTAAAAATACAGAGATTCTTGTATTGCCTTTTACTGCAAAAACTTTTTTTATTGGCAAGCAATAAAAAAGTCGAGCGCGCTGTCTTACGGACAGCTCTTGTTGAATTGTCCAGGACATAACTCGGAAATCATAAGAGATATCATCAAGAAACTTTGTAGGTTGATAGATCACATTGATTAGAAGTGCAGTGCAAAGAACTGTAACTCTGCCTTGCCTAATTTTGGAATAATTGCACTTTGAACTTTTTCCACGGACATAATTCTGAAACTACAAGAGGTGTACTTTCCTGTGTCCAAAACCTATTCGGGGAGCATCACCCGGCTCTAACCGGGCTCTTGTATTATTTAGTTATGATTTTATTGTAAAAGTTTACTTAACATGTAACCTTTTGATCGCTGTGAGCTATAGTAACCTTGAGATTTTAGTTGGATTTGCATTAGTGGTAGCATCTATAATGTATAAGGGATATATTTTCTATAAACTGGTTTTGCTATTGCCCTTTCCTTTTATAATGCCTTTTGTAACTCGCTGGGAAATTTTGACTGCTGGAAATTTTATCATTTAATTGAGACGGATTCATGAGTCTAGATGTGTCAAAGTCCCTTCAACTTTGACTTACCAATGTTCTACTTAAGAAATAATATATCCCAAACTGTGATTTTATTGCTCAATAACATCACTGTTTGGAGTTCGGATGCTGGAAATTATATCACGAGGGCGTAGCCCGAGTGATATAATGATGCGCATCCGAACGACAAACAGTGATGTTATCAAGCAATAAAATCACTGATTTGGATATATTATTTCGATTCTAACACGACATCAACAAATAAATGCTGCCGTACATGATAATTAGATAAACTGCGCCTGATTTGTTTCCGTACTTATTTTCAGCGCGTCACATTTTTAGTGGCTACGTCACGTGTATAACGATTATGTCACATATCTAAATATACAACGTCAAACAGTGATTTTATAGCATAATAATACACACTTTCGGTTCTTCTATGTTCAATAGGGAAAAATGCGGGTCGTGTTAGAATATATGTTAAATATTTTCAGATGTTCTGTACCAGATATGTTACCAATAGACCTTAGAATCAAGTTGGCTGTTTGTATGATACATTCAGAATACATCAAAATTGTGCAGGTAATTTTTTTATTGTGACTGAATATGTTTTAGTCAAAACAAATGACATACATTTCACCATAAATACAATGCCCTTTCTTTTGTAATATCTTCATTAATCTAATAACTTTTGTGATAGATCTCTAACCTGTTTATTATACGCCCGTTTGAAAAACGGGACGTATTATGGGAACGCCCCTGTCGGGCGGGCGGGCGGCGTCCAATTTTGTCCGGAGCATATCTCCTACATGTATGGAGGGATTTTAATGAAACTTCATAGAAATGTTCACCACTATGAGGAGCAGTGTCGCGCACATGAACCAGGTCTCTAGGTCAAAGGTCAAGGTCACACTTAGAGGTCATTGAAAAATGCTTGTCCGGAGCAAAACTTCCACATGTATAGAGGGATTTCAATATTACTTGGCACAAATGTTCACCATTGTGAGGCGGAGTGTCGTGTGCAAGATTCAGGTCCTTGCGGTCAAGGTCAAGGTCACACATAGAGGTCAAAGTTCAGATAAAAATATGAAGATGTGTATATGGACCATTTAGTCATCATTTATTGAGGGATTGTAACACAAATGGTCATTATCAAGACTATGGCTGTGATACATATAATTTAGGTCAATATATACAAGGTCAAGGTCACTAAAGATGATGAAATATCCAGATTTTGTAAATAAAATTTAATCAAAGGGCGACAACAAAGTTATTACTTTGTTCATAAATGACTTACACAATTACTCCCCTTGATCTACTTTCACTTTCAATTCTAAAAATAGAATTTAATCAAAGGGCATAAAATAATCCTCTTTCTTGGACTTGAGTATGTTCTAAAGAATGTAACATTTATTTACACATGTTTCATTCATTGGTCAAGATTCTTAACTGTGATAACTATGGTGTTCTGTAGACTTGGTATTTGTTCATAAAGATCATACAGTAATTACCTTATCAAATGTAAATACTTTCCCATAGAAATTTAATTATATTTTAATTTTCAAGTAAATATCAGTTCAGCTCATTCAAAGATTAAGAATTGTAATGAAACGTATTTCCCTAGAATAAAATCTTAAATCAGAATTTTTTAGTTATTAAATTACAATTACATGTACTTTTTATCTTCCCTACTGATTTGTTTTAAGGTTCATTTAACAACACAGTGCCAAGGATAAAAACTTGCTTGCTAGATAACACTTATCCATAATGCCCCCATCTCCATCTAAAGCTTTCGTAAACGGGCGTATTTTGTGACTATGGCACCCTTGTATATACTGCTGATTGGATTGGCCCATGTTAGTGTAACAGACCTCAATATCAAGAGGTTGAAATTAAGCATGTAACAGTATAGTACTGACAATGATGAGGCCGTATTTGAAATGCATGATGCATCATGTCCTAGTTCTATACTTGTAGTGAAGATAATGCATTTTCTTACATGCCCATGAAAGTGAAAGGTAAGAAATAAATTATATATTTATACAGGTGGTGATAGAACCATTGTTTGAGGAAGATATCGAGGTTATGGGAGATTTGTACCTGGATACAGCCGAGGCCTACATGGATAAAGGTTATTATAAACAAGCACAACCATTACTGGAAATGTTGGTTAAGTCACAAAACTACCATCTTGTAAGTTACCCATCTGTCTAATTCTTTTTATTTTGTAATTTTCATATACGTTTTATACATACAGAACCATAGACTTATTTCATATAGCAGGCAGATAAACTGGCAAAACAATATTGGCTATCAAAGTCTTTTATTCTCAGTTTATTTGTTTCAAATAACAAAATCAAAAATTTATTTTACTTCCATGGACAACGATATTTAGATACTTTGCCTAATGCTTAACTGTAAAAGATAGTTTGATGCATGGCTAAAGATAGCTTTTTTTGAAAATCTGAATCACATGGCAGAATAAATATGTTTGCAATCAGATTTACATGCAAGAAATAACTTAAGTCAAAACTTTAGTCAGATTGTAAGTGATGTTTCACATAGACTTATATGAGACAAATCTAGGAAATGTCATAAAGCAAGCCTGTGGCAGAAGTTGCTTGTTATTATCACATTATATTACAAATGCAGAAAAAGCTGAAAAATGGCAATATGATAAATTATGGTTGTGTAGTGGGTCATCACTTTATGATTGAATTTTCTGTTTGCTACTATACATAGATTAATTTATGATCAAACATCACCACTGTAGGCTGCTGTGTGGTTACGGTATGGTGAATGTTTGAACAATGTAGGAGATTTGCATGGGTCATGTGAGGCTTACACGAGGGTGGTAGAGTTAGCTCCCTCACATATCGGGGCTAGAATGTCCTTGTCAGCCATTCAACAACAGATGGGCAAACATGACGAGGCATTAGAACTTTTACAACATGGTATGTCTGTATTATATCTTGATAATTAGTTAGTGATTGACTTTAGCTTATGACATCAGATAAAAATGACAAATCTGCTGTGGGTTTTTATTCTGGCCTACTTTGTTTTTATGCGTGAAATATAAAAGGAATTTAATTCACCAAATATTTGATTTCTTTGTCTCATTTAATGTATACAATATGTTGTCAATTTTTCGCAATTTTTCTTGAACATCTTAAGTCATCAAAATCATGTTCCGAAAGTGCTGTGCTAGGTAAACTTTTCATCCAAATTTAATGGTAGGAAATCTTGTAAGTATTAGAAAGGTATTGTTGAAAAAAAATGGGTAGATTGCAATTGTTAACTGATATAATAATACTGTTGTTCGATTTGATTTTTAGATGATGGAGAACAGAGAAAAATGAGCAAAGAGGCATGTATATTATTTCTACTTTTATGATTTATACATCTGTGTCACTGCATCAAGATAATAACAATTTGGAATATATTATATCTCTTAGTGTGAAGAGTTTGTTGTTTTTTTTGAGAAAAAGAATTCTTGCATATCAGACTGTGATTCTGTAAGTTTTACCCATGCCAGAAATTTCATCTGGCATAAGGGGTGCCAGATGAGTAGTGTGCTATACATATGGCATTATTAAGAATAAAAACTGCATGCTTAGGACGACATAATTTCCATTATCAATTTGAATTTGCAATTTCATATGCTGTTTTCAGAAATAGTTAGGGATGTGTTCAATAAATTTCTATGGAAAATTGTTTTATTGAGGTAAAGAATTTAAAATATGATGGAATATGGTAGAATATGCAAGAAAAAATATATATGACATGTTAGCAGTTCAGATCGAAATATATTATTATATTACTAGTTTTCACCCTTTTTTCCAATTGATAAACTTGTCCTTCTAATTATGTCTCCCAAAATTTTTGGGATTTTTTTTTGCCTTCGCCGTCTGTCCGGTTGTCCATCCGTCCGGGCTATTTAAGAGAAGTACTGGGCCATCTAACTGTAAACAGAACAAAAGAGAACAATAAGAGTTCATTCCGTAAAATTAGAATAAGGGGCCATGGCCCTCTATTAAACAAAAGAAAATAACAAAAGAAATGGCCCTTCCGGCGTCCGTCCGTAAACTTTTACTTTAAATGACATCTCATAAACCGCTGAGCCAATTTCATCCAAACTTCACAGGAATGTTCCTTTGGTGGTCACCTTTAAAAATTGTTCAAAGAATTAAATTCCATGCAGAACTCTGGTTGCCATGGCAGATAGAAAAAACTTAAAATATCTTCTTTTAAAAAACCCAAAGAGGTAGAGCTTAGATATTTGGCATGAAACATCTTCTAGTAAGTGTCTATCAAGTTTGTTCAAATAAAAGCCTTGGGGTCAAAATTGGCCCAGCCCCAGGGGGTCATTGATTTTCCCTATATGCATATAGTAAAAACTTATAAAATCTTCTTTTAAAGAACCCAGAGAACTAGAGGTAAGATATATAGCATGAAAGATCTTCTAATGAGTGTCTATCAAGTTTGTTCAAATAAATCCCCGGGGTCAAAATTGGCCCCGCCCCAGGGGGGTCATTAATTTTCCCTATATGCATATAGTAAAAACTTATAAAATCTTCTTTTAAAGAACCCAAAAAGCTAGAGCTAAGATATTTAGCATGATACATGTTCTAATGGGTGTCTAATGGGGGTCAAAATTGGCCCTGCCCCGGGGGTCATTGATTATCCCCCGCCGATGGAATCGGGAGGGGGATATAGTTTTGATGTTGTCCGTCCATCCGTCCGTCCGTCCGAATTTCGTTTCCGGAGTAGTTCTCTGCAACTACTGGCTGGAATTCAACGAAACTTTATGGGAATCATCAATATCAAGAGGAGATGCGCATCTGTCCGTCCGTTCGTCCGTCCATCCGTCCGTCCGAATTTCGTTTCCGGAGTAGTTCTCTGCAACTACTGGCTGGAATTCAATGAAACTTTATGGGAATCATCAATATCAAGAGGAGATGCGCATATCGTCGGCTTGTTCCGGTCAGACCCTTTAACTCAGAGTTATGGCCCTTGATTAGTTATGTAGTATGCATATAGAGTAAAATTCGTTTCCGGAGTAGTTCTCTGCAACTACTTGCTGGAATTCAACGAAACTTTATGGGAATCATCAATACCAAGAGGAGATGCGCATATCGTCGGCTTGTTCCGGTCAGACATTTTAACTCAGAGTTATGGCCCTTGATTAGTTATGCAGTATGCATATGGAGTAAAAATCTTTTCCGCGCTACTTCTTTGCAACTACTTGCTGGAATTCAACGATACTTTATGGGAACCTTCAATACCAAGAGGAGATGCGCATATCGTCGGCTTGTTTGGGTCAGACACTTTAACTCAGAGTTATGGCCCTTGATTAGTTATGCAATATGCATATGGAGTAAAAATCGTTTCCGGAGTAGTTCTCTGCAACTACTGGCTGGAATTCAACGAAACTTTATGGGAATCATCAATATCAAGAGGAGATGCGCATATCGTCGGCTTGTTCCGGTCAGACCCTTTAACTCAGAGTTATGGCCCTTGATTAGTTATGCAGTATCCATATAGAAAAATATTTGTTTCCTCGCTACTTCTCTGCTACTACTGGCTGGAATTCAATGAAACTTTATGGGATACTAAGAGGAGATGTGCATTTAGTCGCCTTGTTCCAATCAGATACTTATAACTCAGATTTATGGCCCTTGATTAGTTATGTAGTATGCATACATCTCATTGGCATTTCCAGATTTTACTATTTATCACAAAGTTATGGCTCTGTTATTGCCCTGAATATTTATCAAGTTCAAAGAATATTACTGTTTATGCCATGATTAATATATAAATAAAGCCTTATGTCTTCAGTTGTTGTGTTAATAATAACCAGTACCCGGCGGGGGATATAAATTCAACGAATTTGCTTGTTTTATTTATGTGTATAGCAAAAAATAAAAAAATCTTCTTTGAAAAACCCAAATAGCTAGAGTTAAGATATTAAGCATGAAACATCTTCCAGTTAGTGTCTTCAAAGTTTGTTCAAATAAAAGCCCTAGGGTCAAAATTGGCCCTGCCCCGGGGGACATTGATTTTCCTTATATGTGTATAGCAAAAACTTAAAAATCTTCTTTGAAAAAAACCAAATAGCTAGAGTTTAGATATTAAGCATGAAACATCTTCTAGTGAGTGTCTTCAAAGTTTGTTGAAAAAAGCCCTGGGGGCAAAACTGGCCTTGCCGTAGGGGTGTCATTGCTTTGAACTATATGTGTATAATTAAAACTTAAAAAATCATTTTTTAAAAAACTCAAGGAGCTAGACCTTAGATGTTAAGCATGAAATATCTTGTAATGGGTGTCTACCAAGTTTGTTCAAATAAAAGCCCTGGGGTTTAAACTGGCCCCACTCTTGGGGCCTATATACAGGTGAGCGACTTCAGGGCCATCATGGCCCTCTTGTTTCTATACTCCTGTGAATATTGTTTGATATAAATCACAATGAACAAAAGTTAAACAAATAGTTGTTCTGTCTCTTTGCATGAACTGATTTTCATGTTAACATTAAAAACAGGAACAGCAGATGTTACTACAGAAATGTCATCTTCTTCATGCTCAGGGAAAACTGGATGAATTCCTCGAGACAGCAAAACAATTATTGTTTCATGAGTGGAGGGAGATAGAGGCAGAAAACAGTTAGTCTTTATTTTTTGATGTACATATTGATTATTATTTCAATCATCTTTGCTTTATAGTACTAGTAGTGTTCAATCATATATTTATATCTAAGATATAATGTCTGAAAAATAGAATGTTCGGTAGTCTTTCTGATTTTGAAATATATTTTTTTTCCAGTGTTCATCTAGTGCATACTTGATACTCATGCAAAAGATTTATTATATATCTACAATGCAACTGCCACAGAGCCTCTTGTAGAGGAATTTATATTTACAACAATATCAACTTCCAACTTTATTAGATTTAACTTATTTAGAGCACTCGTATAAGCAACAAAATATTGTCTCCCTAAAGAGTTTTGTATTGTAAAGGTTGAACAGCATACATTATAATTGTTTTTGAGAAACATTTTTGTTTGAATTGTTTTTTTTTTTTTGGTTTTATTAATAGACAGTATTTGTCTGATTGGATTTACTAAAAAATCTGAAAAATAGACATGGATTTTCTATTATTTTTACAGTGAGTTATTTACAAGCCATACGGACATACAAGCACAGAAAAGATAGCTTGAAAAGTCATTTCCAGTTTAAGGGAAAAGATACTAAACTTGGTAAGTGGGTCCGAGTTTTTGTTGTCAACCATCTTGTATAGAAAGTTAATGAAATTTATGGAATAAATAAGCAGATCTGATATGTGTGGATATTGAAATACCTCTGATTTTATTTATGTTGATAGCTTAGTAATAGTTTTTTACAATTAAATTGTTGTAAACCTGGTATCATTGAAATTTTGTTTAAAGTGATTATTTCTTTTACACACCAACAACAACAAGTATTTCATACACTTGTGACAATTTTGGATAATAAAAGTAGTACTATTTTTAAATACCTTTGATATTTTTTTTGTGTTTATGTAAAAGCCACTTATCATGTGTCAATTATGCCACACTACCAATATTTACAAAGGCATCATAAAAGAACATCACATGCCTGGGGCTATGTCCAGCCTGTGTCTTTACTATTGTGTTAAAGTCTTATCTGTTTGTTAAGTGTTAATTACTACTGATCCAGTTAATGTCTCATTTAAGTACAATTGCAATTACCACATTGTACATACAGTGTATAAATGTGTGATGCATAAATTTCTCCAATATATGTTGTCTGCTAGATTAACAATAGTTACATGTTAGAATAAGTTATCATTCTTATTAATCTATACATATTTTGTTCTTTTTATAGTAATGTTAAGAAAAGTCATGATTCAGTGTGTATTTTGCTATTACTATTCTTGTATTATCTTAAAATATTACTATAACAACCAACCATATTTGATTTGATGAAACTTTAAAGGGTCAATGTTTAGACCAGAATTTAAAACACTTACTACTTACTTTACCATCATGAAACTTATATCATAAGAAAGAGAATTTTATGTAGATTATGATCCCATGCTTTCTATTTTATTTTATTGTATGAGTTTAAAGATACAGCAAGTTATTTAAAATTCCTTTGTTTAGAATTAAAGGGGTGGAGCCTAATTGTTATGTAAACAATGCCTTAGGTGTCAATCAGCTGTCAATCTAAAATAAGGCAAACTCCTTACTAGGGCTTATCAGCCAATCAATTTTGCTGTTTTATGTATTAATATGTAAAACTAATTTTGATTGGTCTGTGCAAATTAGCCAGTTACAATTCTTCTCAAGACTTTTATAAAAAGTGCTGCACAGGGCTTATCAGGGAATAGGATTTACAGTCATTTGAATTGTGTTGGGTCCCTCAAGAACACTTGTGTAAAGGAGGAAGAACAACTTCTGAAATAATGACTGCCAATTTCATTGATGCAGTCTGCCGAATGAAACAACTTTTTGTTGTGGAATTAACAGTTACTTGCTAAAGAATAAACTTGTATATAGTTTCAGGGTTGACGTCAGTGAAGAAGACGTCACTTGCTATCTCGTTTGCTGATTTGTGGGATGTCTTTTTACTGGTATGTTGAACTTGTAAACTTTTATTTTTATTCATCTTTTGCCTTAAGATTCACATTCTTTTCCTCCCTCTTGATTAAATTTAGAATTTTTTATTTAAGGAAAAACTTGTTGTTTTTTTTATGAGTGAGTTTTAAAAAAAAAAAAAAAAAAAAAAAAAAAAAAAAAATATTGTCACAGACTTATGAAAAAAAAATGCTAATACATATCTTGAAGATTGTTTTGCCATCCAGTTGAAATATTTCTATTATTAAACTATTTTTCTATTATTAAACTTGATGTTTGATAGTGATACACATAATTCTTTGTTTTTACTTTGAAAGGAATAATGCGACCTTATCTTAATGTGTATGTCAGCTTTGTTTAAGCTGTATTTGTATGACAGTAAAATTTTAATTGTTGTTACAGTTAGGGAAATCACTGAATGTTTATTGTTATTACAGTTAGGTAAATCACTACTAGAGAAAGGGAGATTTACAGAGTTTGAAGATGTTACGTTACTCGGTATGCTGTGTCCGCTATTCAATCAAGATGAAAATTTGTTAGCTGTAAGTATATAATATCATAAATATGTAACATTTTTTGGTTCACTATTCAAAGAATGGTTGAGCTATTCTTCTTTCTGACTTAAGGATTATAAAAAAGTTTATCAATATCCAGTCTGTTTCTTGTTGTAGTTTGTAGCATGGTACTCTGTATTATTGACATACTTAAGGTTTCCTATATGTCTGCATTGAATTTCATTGATGAATTTAATAATTTTTTGCATTGAATTTTTTTGATGATTTTATTAATTAAATTTTTGTGTGAAGCAGAACAAATTCAACTAATCATTACGTTTTCTACTGAATAAGGTCAAAGATTTTTAACTTTAACATATGCATCACCACACATGATAAAATACTGTCATACATTTGCCCTTAAATTATAGCACATGCGACATTTTTGATTATCATTCAAGCGCTAACATGATTAAAAGTCCACCAATAGCATAAATACACAAAACATTTCCTCATTTCAAAGGATGTGATTCCTTGTATTGAAAATTTTATACAAGGAAAAACAACACTGAATTATCTCATTCAGGTAGCTAAATAACTGTGAGATGGCTCTACCCAGTTGTTTGTTGGGGGGCCTTAATAGATAGAGAAGCATCTTTTGATCTTTTTCCATTAGTTAAAGTTCGACAGAAGTCAGATGACATCAGTAGATATAAAAATATTAGTTTTGTATTAAATTGTTGGGTGATTCACATATTGCTGGCTAAATATATAATACTGTAGATATAGAGATTGAAATGCATAGATTTTATGAAAGAAAATGACTGTTTTAAGAACAAGTTTTGTTTATTTGTAGGATTTTGAGTGGTTTATACTAAATGCTAAGAACAAGTTTTGTTTATTTGTAGGATTTTGAGTGGTTTATACTAAACGCTGCTATAATATCGGGAAACCAACTACGTTCCTATGCTTTTGGTAGACAAATAGTTCTAGATGTAAGTCACTTATATTACCCAGTATCGTGGTCTTTTCTGTAGTGTCCAAAGATATATGAGATTAAACCAGTTCGAAGTGATATTGAAATAATTTTCTTTTAAGTTGTTGATGAAGAATTGCATGATCTAAATTATTAACTTGAGATTATCTTATTGAATAACCAAACATACCCCTGCTACTTAATGACAGCCAAGAAAATAAACAAGTATGAAGAAATACAAAATGTACATAATATGCAGATTTTAACAGGATTTGTTGTAATTACATTCATTATGAAAAATGTAAAAAAAATGTAATCAACCATCATATCAGTGTTGTTTGTATTGTACACATTAACTTCAATTAATTTAATATGAGCAGTTTGGATATTCTTGAAACTCTAAAACAGATTATTTTCATTATTTATTGTTGATATAGAATTTGGAGTCGCCTCAAGCGTGGAACATGTTTATGCAGGTGATAATGGTGTGCAATGATCAGAGACATAACAGGTTCTGTCTACGAAAAAGTATGACTGTAAGTTTAAACATGCAAGTTTTGCTATTAACATGAGCCACGTCATGACAAAACCAACATAGTGCGTTTGCGACCAGCATGGATCCAGACCAGCCTGCGCATTCGCGCAGTCTGATCAGGATCCATACTGTTCGCTTACCAACTCTATTACAAGTGGAGAAACTGACAGCAAACAGCATGGTAGAAAACCCATTATGTTGGTTTTGTCGTGACACGGCTCACATGTACATTACAACTTTAAGAATGTAGATTGTGACTTTTTGTCTAAAATTCTGCACACACACTATTCTCCTATTTAACAGAGCATTAATTCATTACAAAATGTATGCAAGGCATAAAAAGTGAATAAACCAAATGATGTTAAGAAAACCAAAGTCAAAAAACAGCGAGACATGCATAGTAATTTGGTACCAAATGGTCATCTACGTTTGATATGCGTTCTTTCATCAGTGAGCTTTAATGATATCTGTATATTTCAGGAGCCAAACAACATAATTTTGGGCATCATGAACGGGCACAACTCAATGGCTTCTGGAACATACAAACATTCACTAGGTGAGTTTTGAAATATGGAAAAAAACTTGGAGAAAATCAGAAAAGAAATTCATTTTTGTAGAACCTCTTGCCTGATTTTCTCTTTAATCTTACCAATCATTACATTAAACATGTAATTCACACACAATTGGCCAATAACTTCTTTTTCACATACAGACATGAATTGGACCCAAACTGTGAACTTCAGAATATTTCATTGCAACTTTATTTTTTAAACAGTTGGATGGAATTGGGCAATAATGACTTAAAAACATCTTGCTTGAAATTTTTTTATTATTTTGGAAATAATTATGTACATGTATTGTTTTACTGGAAAAGCTGTAAGATATTTTTTTTTGTATATTAATTGCGTTGTATTTGCAGGTGAATATGCCAATGTGTTTAGAAGAACTCCTACAGATCCAATGCTTAGTCTCTGTATTGGATTAGATTTCATACATTGTGCATCACAGAGATTTGCTGCTAAACGACAGTATCTTATTACACAGGTAAATGTTACATGCTTGTTGAAGTATCTTATTATGCAGGTAAAAGTTACATGCTTGTTGAAGTATCTTATTACACAGGTAAATGTTACATGCTTGTTGAAGTATCTTATTATGCAGGTAAAAGTTACATGCTTGTTGAAGTATCTTATTACACAGGTAAATGTTACATGCTTGTTGAAGTATCTTATTATGCAGGTAAAAGTTACATGCTTGTTGAAGTATCTTATTACACAGGTAAATGTTACATGCTTGTTGAAGTATCTTATTATGCAGGTAAAAGTTACATGCTTGTTGAAGTATCTTATTACACAGGTAAATGTTACATGCTTGTGTTAGTGTCTTATTGCACAGTTTTAACATCATGGTGCACTACTGTTCACAATAGATTAGTCAGATAGGTCATTGTGTGAGAATTGTATTACAGTTTTCAATTCAACAACATTTTATGCAAGGAAAAGTTTTACAACATTTTCGTTTTTATGCAAGATTTTTATTCATTCAAGGAAACAGACTATGTTGATGTTTAAACTATTGGATATCACATGGAACAGTTTAAGATTTAAAACGGAGCAAGTTTACAATACAAATTAAGCATTGAAAGAGTTAAGAATTTTTTTTATCAACATTAAAATTTTTGTAGTTGAATGTTCTTTTTGGTGTCTAGTTTGCAAGTTGTTTTGTTAAATGTTTTTCAGGGTTTGGCATTTTTGAACAATTACATCGAGCTTCGTGGAGAATGCCAGGAAACATACTACAATATGGCAAGAGCCCTGCATCAAATAAGTAAGCATTGTTTTGTTTTCATAAAATTTTGGTGGAATGGAGAATTGGTAAAGTTTGTGTGCTCTTTCAAATGATAAATGACAAATGGTAGAACTAAGCCAACATAATGATGTTATAACTTTATTTGCCTCTACAACAATGTTATTCTAACCGAACTCTTGGGTGTTATTTGCCTAGTTAAACTCTTACCTGCTATTTGCTTAGTTTAATACTTTTAACTTTGATGATATTGAGATTGTAATGGGAAATTTCTAAATGAAATCAATCTCATTCTGAATTCACTAGGAACAGGTTAAAAAGAGGAGATTTGTATTGTACTAATATTGAAGCACATATTTTCCACAGTTTTCTGGTTTTGTTGCTTTGAATAAATGTTACAGAACTCTGGCTAGGATTTTTGTTACCTAAGAATTTTAAATGCAAAATACTTTCTGTTACAATGTCAAACCTTCCTCTTGTGTATAAAATAATTTTGTAATGATTTCAGACATCTTGTATGCCGCAGTTCATTACTACAAGAAAGCCTTGGAATATCCACCATGTGTTGGAGATAGGAGGGTAAGATAAAAGTGTCAAAAATTGTAATTAATTTTTATCTTTATGAGAGTATGTTTGATGAAGATACATTACGGGGACTTGATCACCATACTTAGGAGATCTTAAGCACTCGTTACTCTTAACTATGAGGTTCATTATTGACAAATCTTTTCCACCTGTAGAATATGAGGCCATCTTGCATATCTGTTCCCATTGTGGGTGAGGGGTTACCTTTTTGAGGCACCAGAATTGCAGCCACCATTTAGCTGTGCGTGATCGTAAGAGGCGGCTAAACTGCTTTAAATTACTTGAGTATCTTTTGGCTCCAGGAGGAGAAAAAAGTTATGTCTAATAAAATTATTATAAATTCATAGAGTGTTAGCCAGGAAAACACATCATGTATTTAGTATCGTTAGTCAGTATTGCCAAACTTTTACACATGAAGACCCTTTTTGCCCATTTATTTTGTGTTATAGATGTTTTTGTTACTATGATAATGATGTTTGTTTCAGGGAATGTTTGACTTGACGATGGAGATAGCCTACAACATGGCCTTGATCTACCAAAACAGTGGAGCCATTGATTATGCCAAATACTTACTGTACAAGTACTGTGTCATCTGAAGAGATTGAAGAAAAAAACTAACAACAAAAAACAATATATGAAATTTATCTCATAAACTTGATAACCCTTACTGCGAGGAGAGTCGGGTTAAAAGCTATTGGTCTGTAACAGAGAACTTTGGAGGAACTGTTACTACTAGATCAGGATTTTGAAAGTTCTGTTTTTGAGAGTTCTGTCGACGGACTGGCGAATGGAATAGTAAGAGATCAATGGAAAAATTCTTAAGGACCCAGGTGATTCTTTAAAAGGAGCAGAGACAGACAGTAAGAGTTAATGACAGTGTGGCCGGAATAATGGGAGAGTATCCTAACATTTCTTGTCGAGAATTAAGAACAGAATAATTTAGTTAAGTGACAATTTGGTTGGTGTTGTGATTCTATTATTAAGTGTATACATATTGAATGATAAACAGGTAAAGTGTTTGTAGAAAAGTGTAATCAAAGAACACAAAAGAACCAAAGTATCAGCAGACAGGTTTGTCTTTGAAAAGTTCTGAGTTATGTTTTTGTTAACTGTTCACTCGTTCTTAAGTTTTTATCCTGATACACAGTTGTTGAACAGTGATTTTCATGTTATTAAATGATAACATCACTTGATATTTTGTATAGGGGATGAAAGCCTAGGAATTTTGATGATTTATCTTCTAAACCTGGCTTTTTACCAATTTTAACAAATGTTAAATTGTTGTGTGCTTTTCCTATTTGGAATGAAGTTTGAAACAGATCACTTATTTAAGTAAATGAAATGATTAAAATTGATCACTATTTGCTCTCCTTACTACTGGAAATGGTAAAAAGCCAAGTTTGATAGATTATTAAAAAATTGATTATTGGTGTTGATAGATGCCTCGATGTAAATGTCTCAAAAATGATGAAGATTAAATTATGTACTTACATTCTTTCTATTTTAGAATGAAAACTTTAAATGATAACATGTCTTATATATTAAAGACAATGAAAGGCATCTATGAACATAAATTAGATTTAAAAAAAAAAAAGGAAAAAAAAAAAGAAGAAAAAAAAAGGAAAAAATAAACTAAGTAAAAAAAACCCCACAAAATAATTGAAAATAACGAATTTAGGGTTGATATTTTGCAAGGATATACATGTATAATTATACAGACTAAATTATGTTTTTAATGTAATGTATGAAAGTGATAAAATACTTCTGGATACAGTATACACAAAAAAATTCTTGATACATTATACAAACTATCTTGTTAAGGATTACTTTTGTTTATTTGAAACATGTTTTGTCTGAATGTAAGGCTCTATATATATATATCAACCCTATTTCTTTTTCTATTGAAGTTTTAAGATTTTCTGTTTTAGTTTTTTGTTATCATAGATCATATATCATTTTTTGCAAACCATTTTCTGCATGTAATAGTTTCAAAGAAGTGGTGCATGTAATTCTTTGAAACAACATAGGATTTTTTTAACACATTTGATATATTGCATTATTTTGCTATAACAATTAATACATATGCTTAATAATGAATTTTAGAGATACAGTTAAAGAGTTGATATACAGTGCTTTTTTTTAGTTTCATGGGAATGAATGGTGGCTGGTTCCATGGAATGCAAACATTGCATAGTAGAGTGGAAAATTTAGAAATAGAGAAAAACAATCCATTGTGATACAAAAACCATCGTCATTTCAAAACTACAAATCTTTTCTCTTTTGGTAAAGAATTAATTTTTTTTAAGGAAATAAGTTGATAGAAAAAATGCTGGAGGATAATTTTTTTTATCAGAAAATTTGGGGGGGGGGGGGGGGGGGGGGGTAATAAATAAAAACTTTTTTGAGGATAGGAATGGGCCCCAAAACAGTCCTGAAAAAGCACTGATATATACATTTTATTATAATGATGTTTATTAGTAAGGCACCCATATTTTTTTTGTAAGAGTTATCTGTAATATTGTATTTATTATATTTTTGTTATGTTTATCAGAATTTTGTAAAACAGCTGGCTCTAATATCTATACAATTATGTAAAGTAGACTTGATAGATTATGCATGCTTTAACAGTAAACAAAATATGGTTAAATTTTAGCTCTGGAAAATTGATGGAATTGAGTGAACAAAATCTAGAAATGGTAACTGGTTATTAAAGTGTAATACAAAGGTATTAGATAATGAGTACATTGTGTTGAATTAGGGATATTTTACTGATCCTGTACTGATCAGTGATAGAAAGTCAGAATCACAAATAGCAACATGTTCTGTTCTGCTAGATATGTTTTCGCCACCCTCTGTACTGATTTGAATTTCAATCTTGGCAAAGAAAGTCTATCCACATTGATATTCCAATTTATGGTTTAGTTAAGTACAATATTTCATTTCTTTTCTGAGAAAAAATTATGCAAAGGAGAGTTAAAATTCTCAAATTGCAGATGTCTGCAGTTATGTTTGAAGTAAGTTTTATATACATGTATATGTTTAAACTAAGGGTGATTAATGGCACAATGTAATTTTGAAGATAAAACATTAGTGACAACTAGCAGCAAACTGAACACTACAGATAAGGCCAATTTTTCAGTTCTTGAATACTCCTATTTTTTTTCAAAGATTGCTTAAAACTTTCGTTTGTAGTTACTGGAATTGACATGATAATAACATCAACTTTATTGAAATTTTCTTGTTTCCCAAATGCAAAAGGCACTAGTTGGTGTATAGAAGGGGACCGTATAGAAGTACATAATTTTAATGTTGTGCAACAATATAACTAAAGTGTTTATATGGCCATCAAGTTATTTGGTGTATTGGGTCTGAACAATCTTAGCTTGTAAAACAGAGTAAGTGAAACACAGATGTCTGAGTCGTAATTGGACTTTTATGAAAGTCCAAAGAGTTATTATGTACATTTGGCATTTGATATGTAACGTGATTAAAATGTCACAAGTTAGCAGTGTAAAAAATTAGTATTTGATCCACTAGGCTGGTCGGACTACCAGATTGGAATATTCACTAGCCCAAAAGACATTTCACTAGCACAATTATTTTTTCAAAACAAGTTGTTTATAATTTCCTCTGGGAAAAACAGAGCCTGGGGCGGGCTTGTTACTGGTTTAAAAGTTTGGGGGAGCCCGAGGAGAAATTTAGTATCAGGGGCTATAGACTATTGCCCAAAATTTCGAAACAAAATGATTTTGGAACTTAATTTCTGAGGGGGGAAAACCCATTGTTAATAATTCTTTTATCCATAAACCCAAAAAAGGAATTAACTTTTTTTTTATTTTCAACAAATTTTGGGATTTTTTTGGGGGTTAAAAAGGGCTTAAACCCGGAAACGGCCCCAAAATTTCCCGGGAAAACGGGCCGGGGAAACGGCGGGGGAATTTCCCAAATTTGACCCGTTCCTTTGTAAAAATTAAAATTTTTAAGTTTTTTCCTTTTCAAATTTTTTAAAATATAAAAAAATTTTCAAAGATTTAAAGAAAAATTTTTATAAATAAAAACGCTTTTGATTTTTTAACAAAGATTCCCAATATGGCCCAAACTACTGCCAAACTGCCCGTGACCCGGGAAACGGCCTGTTATTTCGTTGTTTTTAGCAACTTTTAATTTTTTCCCTTTTGGGGATGTTTTTATAAAAAACCCAAATATTAAACATTAATCTTCCCCAGAGATTTTTGGAAAAAAAACCCCTTTTAAAAAAAAAAATAATAAAAAAAATATTTTGATCAGCGGGGAAAAAGGGGGAAACCTGCCGGAATTGGGCAAAGGATTTCCGAAAAACGGCCTGTAAATTTTCTTATTTTTATACTTTAAACAAAAAATTTTTCACCCTTGGGTAATTTTTAAAAAAACAAATGCAAAAGGTAAAGTAATCAGATTATTGTCAAAAAAATCCCCTTTTTTTTTAATTAAAAAAAGATATTTAATATCGGGAGGGTTTTCTGCCCTCTGTCGGGGAAACGGCGAAGGATTACCGGAATCCCACGTATAATTTGTTTATTGTACATTTTTTAAAAATTTTTCTGTGGCATTTTTAATATTTTGTTTTTAAAAATAAAAAAATTATTATGAAAAGATATTTAAAAATTTCTTTCTTCTTTTATTTTGGGAAATTTCAAAAACGCCTTTTGGGTTTTAAAAAAGCCCCCGGGGATCGAAGATTCGGGGAAATTAAAATATACTGTCAAAAAGCCCAAATAGCCCAAATGATTACCCGGAATCGAGGGCCCGTATTATTGTAAATTTAAAGGACTTTGCAAGAAAAAAATGAAAACAAAATCATTGGGAAACTAAAAAAAATTTCTGAACATGAAGAATCCTTATTAAATAAAACTAGAGTCTAAGGTCGGCCCAATTACTGCCAAAATCGCATTATATCAGTGTCAGGGCTATCGGACAATTACCGGGGGAATCGGTGCTGTTTTTCCCCACCAATTATTTCAACGTTTAAAAATAACCTTTGAATTTATTTTATTAATACAAACACAATAATAAACCGATTTTTATAATGTTTATTGAAATCCGTATTAAATTAAAAAGCAAAAGATTTTATGAAAAATCGCTGTTATATTAATAATAAAAGATTAATATTGAAAGATCGGCAAAACGGGAAACCTGTCGGAATAGGCGATGGATTACCGGAATCGGGACCTGTAATTTGGTTATTTGTGAACTTTTTGAATATTTCTTTTGCATGTTTTTATAAGATATAAACATTTCAACGATATTTTCATTTTTGTAAGTAAATTCGCTTTTAATTAATAAAACAAGAGACCTAAGATCGGCGAATTACTGTCATACTGCCGATTTTTATAGGGGGGGAAGCAAAGGATGGGCGGTGAGCCTGTTTATACTTATTTTTCTTGTTATTTTTTTAAAGCAAATAATATCATTGATATAAAAAAATTTTTATGAAATAAAGGTCACTCTTATTAATAAACTTGATTTTTTCAGATAAATAATTACCCTTCCCCCAGTGCCTAAATTAACAGGTTAAAAACCGGAATTAGTCTTGGGTTTTTGTCCCCACCGGTTTTCCCGGGGGGATTTAGGGTTTAACCCTCCGGTTTCCCCTGTCCCCTCCCGTCCCGTCCGTCCCCCTGCTGTCCGTCCCCCGGGCCCTTGGGTTGGTCCCCAGTGTCCCTCCCACAAAAATGGATCCCCCGGGTAACGCAAAAAAATACTGAAAATATTTTAAATGAAAAATTTATTATGGATAGATGGCAGTTTTGGAGATTTTGGGACGTCTTTTTCTTTTCTTCCTATTTGAAAATTCTGGTTGCGATGGCAACAAAATAGACTGGAAATATGGCAAATTTTACACATAACCTGGATCCGCGATACGCAAAAAGTACTGAAAATATTTTATGAAACTTGATATATGGATAGATGGCAGTATGTAGATTATGCACGTCTTTTTTCTTTTCTTCCTATGTTGAAATTTCTGGTTGCTATGGCAACAAATAGACTGAAAATATGGCAAATTTTACCACATGAACCTGGATCCAGTGATAACACAAAAAGTACTGAAAATATCGTTTATGAAACTTGACAATGGGTAGAATGGCAGTATGAAATTATGCAATTCCTTTTTTATCTTCCTATGTTGAAAATTCTGGTTGCTATGGCAACAAATAGACTGAATTTCAAGAATTTCTGATTCTAGTTTTTAAGTTTTTTCACTATAAGTTCTTTTATTTTTAAGAATATTTTCTCAAAACTTTAATATAAGTTGCTTGTCATCAACCACATCATATGTGACAAGGTTTTACAACTCTAGCACAAAATTTATCAGAATTACCTTCCCCTTGAACTTAAAATTTTCATGAAAAAAACATTGTTTTTTTAATAACTTCTTTTTCTGAATGTATCTACTTCAAACTTCATATAAATGTTTCTTATTTGTCACTCAACATTTGTGAGTGTTCAATACTCTAGCAAGACTATTTCCAGAATTATGCCCCTTTTGAACTTAGACTTTTTTTTTGAGAAATTGGTAATTTTTACTCCAACTTCTTCAAAATCATGATAGGATTTTAAAAAATGTTTATATTTTGATAACAGGGATGTTTAAAAAATAAACTTTAGAGTGTCCTTCAGTCCGTTTGTCTGTGCATAAAAACTGTTTACTGTGATCACTATTTTAAAGAACTTTTTCAACAAATTTACTTAAAATAGGAACCTAAGTGAATGGCCAATGGCCCTTCAGAATGTACTTGGGCTCTTACCGGTAGGGGACTTATGGATTGCTTGCAATACTATGATAATTGCTTGTTTTGTTATATTTCAGCTTTTTTTAAAAAATATCTTACCATATTTTATTAAATGCAAACAATTCAAATGATATTTAATAATATTAATGGTAATCGCTATTACATAATAAACAAGGTGATCTATGATTTCTTCCATTACTACCGAATCGACGAGCGATTACCGAATCGGTTTCACTT